>NC_058131.1:579988425-580031538 GCF_016433145.1 Gracilinanus agilis
TTCCTTCCTTCCTTCCTTCCTTCCTTCCTTCCTTCCTTCCTTCCTTCCTTCCTTCTCTCTTTCTCTCCTTCTTTTGTCTCTTTAACTCTGAGAAACTGTTTCAGAAAATATTTATATTTATCCCCTTCTGCCCTCCCTCACACCTATACCTTATAATAAGAGGCAGCCTGTGTAGAGGATAGAGAATAAGCTTTGAAGCCAGAACCACCTGGATTCAAATCTCACCCATAACACATAATAGCATTGTTTGATCTCTAGCAGTTGGCTTTAACCTCTTAACATTAGGCTACCCTCTTAGATTTAAAGTTGCTAACCTGTCTTGGTAGAAGACATTCCCTTACCTGAGAGTTCCGCATACCAAGTAGACCACATATCTATCTTTTATCCTTTCATTCCCCAAAGTACTTAATGAGAGTTATGTAGTTTGAACTGCATATTTATTTCTACTTTCTTTTAGACCATTGACCCAATTTCTTTCCATTTCTCTTTGGGGTAATGATACCTTTGTATAGTTTTTAGTTGCCTCTTACTAAAGTCACTGACTGTTCTTCAAGAGATGGCAAACCAGTTCAATGGATTCATTTCCCGCCCCTTACTTTCTCCCTTAGCATATAATTATCCATTTGCTTGGAGTATTGAAGTCTGCTTATTTGAAATTCATCAGTAAGTGAATCCTTAGGGAGTTATTCTCAATTACAAATTGATGACTAAATGTTCAGAGGTGGCTGTTGCTCTGGAGAAGCTCTAACCTATGATCTCTTGGTAAACTTCTTATTGAACATTCAGCAAGAAGTATTTTGTGGTATTAAAACTATTTATGTTAGGAATTTCTTGAATCACTCAGGAAGGTGGTGAACAAGAGTTCAAATTCACACTCTCCTTCCCTCCATTTTGTCTTAATTTTATTTTTAGAATTCAGACCAGTAATATTTATGGAAGTTGATTATTTCTTGATTTTGTTTTGCATAGCTAAGGTAATTTCAAGTGCAAATTTGTCAAAAGATGCCACAATGTGCTATTTTACTAGATATAGCATTAGAAAAATCAAAGTCACCAATTTTTGCTGCCTTAGTATATAATGTAGCTTGTTTTTTTTGGTCCTTCCAATCAGAGGTAGGTCACATGAGCTCCTTTATTCGGTGTTTATAGATGGAATAAATCTTATTCCATGTTCATTACCACTCTAGAGTGATTAGGTGACAAGCAAGAGAATTTGGTAGTTAATTGGTAAGCAACCCGAGGGGGAATAGAAAGACAGGCACACAGAGGAAAAGAATAGGGAAGAAATACATAAGAAATAATTATTGAATAAAAGATAGCTTGTTAAAAGGAAACGAAGCCCTAAGATTTCAAGAGTTTGCAACCTTATGGGGAAATTTTGTCCAACTAAGTATGAAAGCGGTTACTCATTCATTTTTGGGTATGTGTTGGAATTAAACACTAATGACAATTAGCATTTATATACTCCTTTCAGGTTAATGAAAGACACTTTACATATATTATCTCATCTGATCCTCATCCTGTGAAGTAGAGGTTATTATTATTCCCATTTTACAGATGAAGAGCCTGAAGCCAAGAGGTTTCTTGCCTCAGATACTTACTAGTAAATGTGACCTTGCCTATGTTCACATCACTAGTAAGTTTCTTTTATTTCCCTAAAACCCTTACCTTCCATCTTGGAGCCAATACTATATATCAGCTCCAAGGCAGAAAAGTGGTAAGGGTAGGCAATGGGGGTCAAGTGACTTGCCCAGGGTCACACAGCTGGGAAGTGTCTGAGGTCAGATTTAAACCTAGGACCTCCCGTCTCTAGGTCTGGCTCTCAATCCACTGAGCTACCCAGCTGCCCCCATCACTAGTAAGTTTCTGAGGCAAGAAATGAACTTAAGTCTTCCAAATTCCAGGCCAAGTGCTCCATCCTCTATAATGGATTGTGTACTAAATATCAAACTTGTTAAGTTTCAAATAAAATCTTATCAGGCAAAGCATGACTATCTAGTTCTTTGTATTTAGGATCACAGATTTAGAGTTGGAAAGGACTTCAGTGGTCCTCCAGTCTCACCCCCTTATTTTACAGAATTTATAATGACCCACAGAAGTTGTGATTTGCCCAATCTTGTAGAGAAAGTGATAGAAATAGAATTTGATTTCAGGTCCACTGACCCTTAACTTAGTGAAAAAAGAAGCCTATAAAATACTCTTGATGTGTTTTTGCCCATTTTATCTGATTATTATTATTGTTGTTTTTCAATCATTTCAGTTATGTTTGACTCTACAACTTGGAGTTTTCTTGGCAAAGATACTGGAATGGTTTATCATTTCATTCTCCAATTCATTTTACAGTTGAGGAAATGGAAGCAAACAGGGTTAAATGATGTGCTCAGGGTCACAGAGCTAGTAAATATCTGAGTCTGATCTGAACTCATGAAGATGACGAGTTTTTTTATTCCAAGTCCAGTCCTCTACCCATTGGACCACTACCTGCATTATAGCTAATAGTATTTATTTAGAAGACTAGTGGAAGAAAAGTTTATAGCAGTGGTTCCCAAACTTTTTTGGCCTACTGCCTCCTTTCCAGAAAAAATATTTCTTAGCCCCCTGGAAATTAATTTTTTAAAAAATTTAATAGCAATGAATAGGAAAGATAAATGCACCTGTGGCCATCACTGCCTCCCTGGATTGCTGCAGCACCCACCAGGGGGCAGTAGTGCCCACTTTGGGAATCACTGGTTATAGGATCTAGAGATGGTAGGAACCTTCAAAACTGTGTATCTCAAGCCCCATCATTTTCCAAGAAATAGATTGAGAGAGATTAAATTATTAATTCATGGTCACACAGGCAGTAAATAGTAGAGATGAGTTTCAAATCCAAGTCCTCTAACTCCAGATCCATTGTACTTACTACAGCAAACATAGGATCCAAATGACTTATTTTACCCCTTTTTCTATAATGATATGCTTCCATAAAACCATGAAGCATGTCTTATATAGATAAATATGGGGAAGCTGTATGTATCTTGCCACCTCTGACTCTACTTGTTTTGACCTTAGGGCTACTGTTATAATAAAAAGTCATATTCCTATGAGATTTTAAGGTTTTCAAAGCATTGTCTCCATAATATCCTTGTGAGTGAGGTTGGTGATCTTAAGTATTATTGCTGTTACCATCCTCACTTTAGGAATAAGGGATAGGACCTAGATCTGTGATTTCATTGGCATATAAGGAACTCTCAAAATGAGGAACCCTCAGTGCAAGTTGATGCTTCCTCAGCAACTTACTATCTTGAAAATAGAGCAGAACACTGAGAAGTTGAATAATTTGCCCAGGCACAGCCAATATATATCTATGGGGACTTGAATTGGTACCAAGGCCAGCTCTCTGCCTTCTTAGTCACATTGCTCTCACTACAAGAGAGAAAATGAAGTGTCAGTAAGTTTAAATAATATTACCTAGAATCGCACACTTTATAAACATTAGAGTCAAAACTTGAAGCTATGTCTTCTGACCACAAGACCAGTGCTAGTATACTATATTGCCTTTTAGCAAATTCTCAACCTGTTTAACTAGCCCTGAAAAGTGATGTGGTAGGAACAGGGTTGTCATCTCACAGAGCTATGTTCTCACTTGTGGCCTGGCAAGTGATATGCTGGCTTTCTTACACCATATTTATAGCGGTTTAAGAAAACTGTTGTCATTAATGGTTTTATGACAGCTTATCATTATAGGGAAAGGCAAATTAGGTCAATTGGATCTTATATTTGTTATAATAGGGAATAGGATGGATTTTGAGTGAGAGAACTTCAGTCATATTGCAATTCACATTGTCAGGAGGTCCTGGCACCATGGGAGAGATTCTCCTCTCAATGAAGCCAAAGCAGGAGGTACCTCAGGGTTTTTCAAACATTAAGAAAGGGCCCTGCAATCAGTGTCACTCATCCAAACAGCAATTGGCTTCATTCATTCCTAAGGAAAAAATAACTTTGAGCTCAGCTACCAAAGGTCTGTGTGTGTGATTTCAAAATCTCCCTGAGCATTTTTCCCTGTGTGAAAAATAGAAGCAAGGACTTATTTGCAACCTCTACCCATGGATATTGTTAGCACTTTTAACAATGACCCCCTCTAGACAAGTAAAGAACAGGAATCTTTAAGAAAAAAAAAGTAATTTTTGTTTGTTCTTGCACAAATTTTAATTTCTGATTATATTCCTTCCCTTTTCCTCACTTTTATATTAAAGAATACAAAGAGGAAAAAAGTATTTTAGCAAAACCAGCCAAAATCAGCCAAGTCTTACAGTCTTTTCACACCTATAGTCTTCCACCTCTGCCAAGAAGGTTAGGGAGGCTTTAAAAAACAGATGTTAAAAAGCAGTGAATTTTCCTTTTGTAGAAATGTCACAGACATAAACAGAACAACTAAAGACCTAAAACACAGAAGCAAAATACACATTAACTAGTCAAGACATCTGGAATCTTTATGAAACATGAGATTTTTCCTTTTTCCAATTCGATTCCAGTTTGTATTTTTTTTTAAATAAGAGATGCTTTTGAACAAGAAAAATGGCTGCATCGTATCTGGATGTGTTTTCCTCTCTCTTTTCTAGGGTTATCCTGAAAAAGAGAAAAATCAGGACTTGCTAACCAATGACCTGACCCGCTACTTGGTATAATTTTTTCCCCTTATGCCTCTTAGATGTATATTACTTTTCCATCTATATCAACTTGAATTCCTAACTCAAAGCATCTTTGTTAGATGGGCAATTTGTTCCCCAAAGCACTAGAAACAGCTGCAAAAAGAGACACATATTTCATGAGCTGTGGCATCATGCCAGTCTGATACGACAAATATTGCTTTCAAGAATGCTTGCCAGTGTCTGAGCTCAGGCACAGCATGCAGCGGAGGTAAATAGAACCCAAGCTTAATGCATATTCAGGAGGTATCCCACTCTCTTGTGCCGTGTAATGAGTGCCCACTGGGTAGTTTGCATCACTGTTAAGAGCATACCGGTGGCTATACCAAATGAAACTCACATACTAAAATATCGTAATCAGATTCCTCAGGGCACTACTTCCCCCACCCAACCCCCCTTCTTCTTCTAGTGCTCAATATTTAGAGATTTTTTTCCCCCTGGAAATGTTATTCATGCAATTCTTAAATTTTAAAATATTGTACTAGAAAAAGAATAAATTATTTGTGTGGTGTATGTTTATGTGTATGTATATACATTTGTGTATATATAAAGTATGTATTTGAATGTATAGATATATCTACTTCTCTATATAACAAGATGTAAAGGTCCTTTCAAAGGTAATCCAAATTGCATTGAGGGCCCTCTTTTTAGCTTAGGTCTTCATAATATGCACAAACAGGCTTTTCACTGAGTGGGTGATGGACTCATTCTCTTATTCTGATTGATAATTAGAACTGACAAAGAACAGATCAACACAAATCACAGGGGCAAAAACATCTGGGACCCAATTTAATGCGAATACCCCAAAATGTCTTTAGTTGTAATTGCACTGCTAGCACAAAGTTGCTTTCAGAGTTGTTTTTGCAAATGATACAGATTAGCGTCCACCATGGAAAAAAAATACTTCTTGGGAAAGCATTAGGGAATTTTCATTGAGCCCCTGATTTGTTGGACAGCATGTGTGTTGACCTTGTTTACATATACTCTGGCATATGTTTTCAGCGTAAAATTCAAGGACCCTGAATACTACTGCTACTTTCAAGTCTAAGTAGCCTAATAGACAAGTTCATCTCTAAAGCAATTTTATTAAAAACATTTTTGAATAATGTACTGATACATCCATTTTAAAACATCACTGTAACTTCTCCCAACCTCTCTATTCCAGTGCCTTCCCACTATTAATCATTTCTTATTAATTCTGTACAGAACTCACTTTGTTAGGTATCTATTTGCTTGTTGTATTCTCTAATAGATTGTAAACTCTTTAAGGGCAGGAACTACCTTTTGTCTCTTTTTGTATCCCCAATAAAAATTGATTTATTGATTCATTGAAATCCTCTCCTTTTTTCTTTATGTAGCACTATATAGTCTTGCTTCTCTTCCTACTTCTGTGTTTACTTTTTCCTGATCAATTTTACTGGCCCCTCTGCTTCCTTCTACTCCTATGAGTATAAAGATTTAACCTTTAGACATTTACTGGTCTTACTCTGTAGTCTATATATATAGACTATAGTCTATATATATATAGTCTATATATATGAGTCTATAGCTCATCCTATATTCCTTTTTTGAAAATTAAATGTTTTCAAACACAACATTGAATATGAATAAACAAAATGTATTTAGTTAAAATTAATTAATTTCAATGTATCAGGTACAATTATTTTCCAGTTTAACAACAAGCTCTCCACAAAATTCAGATATCTCATCCATTTCTATGACCATCGTTATTGCTCCAATACAGATGACATAAATCTACATCTTTAATTCTGAACTCTCTCACACTTTAGACCTTCATTTTGAGTGGACTTCTGGACAATTTGGACTTCTGGAAGATGGTTAAAAACCTTTTTCAGGTCAACTGAAAATATTTAGAAATAACATTTTCTCTAATCTATAAACTCTTCCTTTACTTAGGCGGAATAGAAAACAAAAGGCCTTTCTTAGGAAAATTGGTTTAGGGTGATAATTAAACTTAGAACCAAGAGTACCTTATGTCTTGTTAAGAATATTGCCTTTCCCACAGGGACCACAGAAGTTGTTAAGTGGGAAGAACAACCATAAAACAATTAAAATGAAATGTGAAATTACAGAGAACCAGTCAAGATGCCCTCAAACAAGACATATAAGAAGAGACTCTCCTATCTCCTTTGAAGAGGTGAGAGGTCCATTGATGTTTTATATTGCATATATTTTTGAACTCTATGTCAATTAGTTTTATTTTTTCTTCTTTATATTTTTTCTTCAAAAATATTATTTGTTATATGGGATGTCTTTGTGGGATGTAGAGAGGAGAAAGGATACTGGAGAAATTTTTGGTATTTTAACAAATATCAAGAAAAATTATTTTAAAAGAAAACAAACACAACCCCCCAATACATAATACATATACACAGCGATTGCACTACTGACCCACCTAAGGACAGTCTCCTTTTTCACCAATCCCCTGAAAAGATTGGTGTGTGAAATGATCTAACCTTCATTTAGAAAGGATTAAAAGAAGAATCCCTTTTCAATCTTCAAAGGAAGTGATCATTATTTTGAAATGTTATCCCAAACTGAACTTTTAACAGGTGATTTTTCTTCTTCTAAATTTTTTACCTTTTCTCATTTGCTTATATATGAATTTCAGTCTATTTTCTACTACTTTTGCCACTGTTGTGTTCCTCAAACACTAATTTGCCACTCATCCTTTTTCTCAGAATCTTTTAGCATATCCTCCTTATCCACAGATTAAAATGCAAAATTAGCTTGGGATTCAAGACCCACCAAAATTTGTCCATTCCATTTGTATTCTATGAAAGAAACTTATTCCAGACAAGTGTTCCTCTTTGTTCCCTGAACAGAGATGCACAGGATGCACGTTTCCATCTCTGTACATTAGCTCAAATAATTTTCCCTTTGTGTGATGTCCTTCCACCTGTCACTCATTTGTCCAAGTCCTATTCTTCTGCTGAGACCTTTCCAAAATCCCATTGCCTCATCCAACCTTTTCTGATTGTGCCAGAATCTTAAAATTCCTCACATTTTTGGAGTAATACTCTTTGAATGCTTAGCATATGCTATCTTTTTTATTGATTTATTATATTTTAATGTGTGTTTCCTATATCCCTAAACTCAGTTCTAAGCCCCTTGAAGACAAATGTGATGCCTTATACTGCTGAATATCTAGCGCAGGTGATACACTTTAAATATTTGCTGTTGATAGGATGAAATTAATATTTAGTAACACATTGCATCTCCAAATCATTTTTTGGTAATGTTATCTTATAGAATTTTAAATTTTTTAACATTACAAATAGAGTAATGTGACACAGACAGACAGACAGATACGCACGCATATGTATACTTGTAATCTTTTACCTATAGGAATTTATCAAAAAGGGAAGTTTTTTAAAGTTTTTAAGCCCCTGAAAATTTTCAAGGATAAGATAGTTCAGCTTAAGAACAATGGAAAGTGAGTATAAATCCCTGTCCTATGATCTAAGCTGACCCTAATTAGGTTAGGACAAGATCCATTTTTCTCTAGAGGGGTGGGGTTGGGACAAATTCTGCTGTGGCCACCCACTTTCTTTTACATTTTATAGAGGGAAAATAGGGGTGAGGGGAAATGATGAGAAGATAAGGCAGCATAGTCCAGCAGAAAAAGTCCTGTATTTAACATTAGAGGACTTCATTTCAGATACTGGCTCTTGTTTGATTGTAGATAAGGCAGTAAAATTCGAGAAGATTGGCTTCTGTCATACCCCAGATACAAAATATCTGATTGTTAAATTTTCAATGTGATCATTTACACCTCAGAAACTGCCATAACTACAGATCAAAACTTGGTTTATTATTTTATCAATTGTCTAGTCTTAAGAAAGTGATAAAGAAAATGTTAATGCAGATAAAACTTAAAAGTATGTCCTAAATAGGTTTTTCTCCTGGAGACTTGGTCAACATTTTCTAATATGCTCTGCCTGAAAGGTCCCTTCTAGCTCTAAGTTTATGATCCTATGACTCTCTAATCTTGAAATGATAGATTTGTCAGGGACCTCGAAGAGTGCCTAGCTCAATGGCATCATCTCCGAGATGGGGAAAGTAGAGCCCAGAGGTTTAGTGACTGGGGCACAAAGGGCACAAAGCCAGTTAGTGGCAGAGTAGATCCCCTTATTGCAAGGCCCATGCTCCTTCGACAGAGGTGGCATGAGCATTCCAAAACTTGACATTGTGAAATTACCAATGATGGGTAATGAAATGCCCCTTGAAATGCATAGCTGAAACAAATCTCTCTGCTGGGATAATCACTACCACCTGGTTGCCAGTCACCTGTTCTCTTACAGAAAGAAGACAGCTTTGCTGAGATCAAGTGAAGGGTTCCTGCCTATGAGATTGAGATTTCTCCAGGTCTCTCAACAAGAGGAGCAGAACAGGGTAATATTATGCTTTGTGAAAATACAGAAAATCTTGTTTGTAAATAAGATGGTGATAGCCTTCACTTCTATCAGGATACAGGAAGCAATCTAACCTCCCACCTCCAGGTGATAGCTAATTGGCCACAAATTCCCGAGTTGTAAATTCCTCTATGAAATGAAAATATCCATTTTCTGTACTTTTGAGTTTCTCTGTTGCAGCATTTGCCATAAAGAAAAGTTCTATAAAGGCAGAGGAAAAGCCTTGCTATTTAAATGCTTGTATTTGGGGACTTTGAATGATTAATGATAACATTAGACTAAATTATGTGTAGGAGAGATATGATTTATTTTTCAGATTTAGAATATTTCCATCCATACCACAACTAGCAACATTCAGTCTGGGGATTAAAATTATATGAGAAAAAGAGGCCAGAGAATGGTGTAGAGAATTCTGTGAAGATGACATTAACAGGGGTTCAGTAATGAGAAGCAATTTGGAAAAATACAGTTTCGAAGATGCCAAACAATTACTCTCCTGCCTGATTCTACCCACTCATTGACAACATACCAGGCAAAGACTTTAGATTGAAAAGCTCTCACATCCTACTGGGAATCTACTGAATTTCGTACTCAGATGTGATTCATTTTGGAAAGTGTTGTAGGAATTGACTTCCTGTCAAAGTTATTGGATGAGGACCAGTAAAGTACAAAGACATATTTTGCCCCAAATAACATCTGCTTCACCTTCAAAATCCTATTTCATTAGCAGAAGATATGTTTGTTTCCAAAATTAAACAAAAATTACTTTAAGGAAACTTTGGAAAATGTTATTTCAGATGCCCTACTTTGAAATATGAAAACTAAAGGGAAATTCAAATCTTTTTAGAGATTGGAATGAGAAGTTTCATCTGTAGCCTCAAAAAAGGACAGAGACTCTCTTATTGTTGTTGGAAATGTCTGAATTCATCAAAGCTTGGGAAAAGGGAGGTCTCTGTCTCCTCTGTCAATACCATTAAGGCGCCAAGTTTCCAAAACACTCACCAGAGCACCGCGTTGCATGGGTTTGTAACTGCTGCAGACAGCAGCAAAATCATGTATGTGTTGGTTTTATTATTAACTCTAGGTTCGAATTAGAATTCTCTATCTTACAGCTTGGAGCTAAACTCTGTTTACAAAACAGTATTTACACTTGACTAATTTTGCAGATCAAACTAATTAAATCAATTAAACTGGTGATTAACCAAATGAAGGCTGATTGCAAAAATTAGTGGGTTTATTTTGGAGGACTGGAAGTAAGCTAATTACTGCAGTGATTACTTGAACCTGGAGTACTCTAAATGTGGTATAAATTGAAACCTCATAGTGAATTAGACTGGGAATTCATTACAGTTTAAAGCACTGTTAATACTATTCAGGCTGTTCCTCCTTTGGGAAAATTCCCACTCTGCGTTTTGTATACTGATAAACAGTCTTGGCTTGCCTTGTTTGGTGGGGCAGCCAAAAACAACTAGGTACACTGACACAGAGTTGTTGATTTTTAGTGACATGCACCCGCCGGGACATGCATCTCAGCCAGGGAATCCTGCTAAAGATAGTGTCAAAATTAGGTTTTAATGTTGCATGATGGGAAATGTAGTTCAGGCTGTGGTCCCTAAATCTGATGGATTGCAGCTGGATCCTGTTACAGGTGCTTCAGCCCATTGAGGGGCAGTCGGTTTTGTTCAATGACTGCTCCAGCTAGCACAGGCTTAGCAGGGCAGCTTTCATGGGAAGTGGAGTGGGGACAGAGAAGAGAAGGAGGAGTCGAGTTAATAATGGAGTATTTATGTCCATAAATAATGCACTCTACTAATTGGTTTTAAAAGCATATCATCTTAACAGAATGTGAATGCAGTTGAGCATGTGCACTACAATTTGCTAATTTAAATACCACTGAGCTTTTCAGATCTCTGTCCTTTTGCCTTGGTTTTAGATTTATGCATGCATGGTATTTGCAGTAACAAATTAAATTTGACAAAGACTTCAGGCTTTGTTCACGTAGAGTACTGTAGAATCAGAGTATTCAGAAGTTGATTTTATACAAAATTTGAAGGAGGGGGAGAGGATACTCAGCAAAATCACCTTTTAAAAAAATCATCCCATGTAGACACTAAATGATAACTCTAGACCAACTATCAATAATATGGAATTAGGTTTTGATCAATGATACATGTAAAACCCAGTGAAATTGTGTGTTGGCTAAGGGGGATCAGGGGGGCTTGGGGGAGAGGGAAAGAACATGAAATATGTAACTAGGAGAAAATATTAAAAATAAAAAAAATCATCCCAATCTCAGAGAGCAGCACTGTTGAAAGATTGTAGCATTAAAACAGTATGGTGTTTCCCGCCCCCCCCACCCCCCACCCCAGTGTTTCTAATGTTCAACTCATTTGGACGGCTGAAAAACTAAATTTCTTTATATAATCAGAGACCTCTGTTTTGAGATTTGGTCTTCTGCTTGTTGAAGGTGTATCATTAGAGAGATGTAGTGCCTTGTGTGAGGCATTTATCCCAACAGATAAACTTATTTTGTATTTATTAATTTTATCAATAATCTTTAAAAAGCATTATTCATTACCATACATACTGGGCAGTATAAATCCAAACAAGGCAAAAGGAACATGTTTTTCATATTAATCAGGTCGTAGGCATTCTGGTCATAGGCATTCTGAGAGAAGGAA
The DNA here is from genome assembly GCF_016433145.1 of Gracilinanus agilis. Taxonomy (NCBI): domain Eukaryota; kingdom Metazoa; phylum Chordata; class Mammalia; order Didelphimorphia; family Didelphidae; genus Gracilinanus; species Gracilinanus agilis. Next base: position 580,000,231 of record NC_058131.1, read on the forward strand.
TGCTAAGAGACACAAGCAAGAATCTTCCATCTGATGAAATAGACATTGACTGAAATTTTCCAGTATTTTTCCTTCATATAAATTGCTTATCTTCAGGTACTCTGTCATTTGGCTAAATTTCTTGTTCTTTCTCAGACAAGGTATTCCATTTTGGTTTCCATGCTGCTGCCCAAAATGTCTCCTATGCTTTCATGCGCCCCCTCCTCATCTCTAGCTCTAAAAATTCCTAGATTCCTTCAAAGTTCAGTTCAAGTGCTTCTTCCTACATGAAACCTTTGACTAGTGACAGTATTCCCTAGATTGTTTTGTACTTAGTATTTCGCATGTACATTTATGCATATGTTGCCTTCATGGAATATCAGCCCCTTGAAGACAAGGCCATTTTTGCTTTCTATCTCCAGAACCTTGGGAAGATGCTTAATGAATGTTCAATGAATGTCCAATGATTGTTGCACTATACATACACATATATATGTATGTATGTATGAATGTAGGTATAGAAGGCTTTTTGTACAAGGTAGGATTTTAGCTGATGTGTAAAGGAAACTAAGGAAACCAGGAGGCAGAAATGAGGAGGGAAAGACATGGGGGCAGCAAGTGAAAATTCATGGAATCAGGTAATGTGTGGGAAGAATAATAAGGAGGTCAGTGTTGCTAGATTAAAGTGTATTTGGAAAACTCATAACTTTTTTGTTGTTGGGGGTATCTTTGAAGTTCTGATTGACTGCTAACAAAACAACTCTTCAGTTTCAATGATTGGTTTTTAGTTTTGTTTTAAAATTTAAAATCATTTTTCAATTAGGAAGAATTTATTTTCTTTTAATGTTGTGAAGGGTTATAAATTTTTTAAAATTGTTTTTTAATATCATCACAGTTCCTCACAGAATTCTCTCCCTTCCCTCTTCCAGAGACTCACCCCATATAACAGTGGTTCCCAAACTTTTTTGGCTTACTGCCCCCTTTCCAGAAAAAATATTACTTAGCTCCCTGGAAATTATTTTTTTATTTTAATAGCAATTAATAGGAAAAATAAATGCACATGTGGCCATCACCGCTTCCCTGGATTGCTGCAGCACCCACCAGGGGGCGGTGGCACCCACTTTGGGAATCACTGCCATATAACAATTAGCATTTTTACAGTCAAAAAATGGGAAAGGAAAACAAAATCTATATAACTGATCAGTACATCAAAAGATTCTGAAAAAATGTACAATATACCACTCTTGTGAACCTCCTACCTCTGCAATGGGGTATGGTGGGAATGAATGACTTTTCGTATCTCATCTCATAAGCCAAAAGAGCATTTATTTTCTTTAAGCCAAAAGAGCATTTATTTTCTTTTATCTATCCATCTCAAGAGAGAGAACTGATAAACTCTGAATGTGGGAAGCATACTTTTTAAACTTTATTTTTATTGTTATATTTTGTGTTTTCTTTTGCAACATGATTAATATGAAAATATGTGTTGAATGACATATATTTCTTCACAGATATGCCTAGCCACAGTTAATTCCTGCATTGATCATGTCCAAAAATATGGCTCATCAATTCCAAAGGATCCATGATGAAAAATGCTATATATCTCCATAGAGTGAGCTGATTAACTGCTAATGCTGATTTAAGGATATTTTCAAATTTCTCTTTATTTTTATTGTTTTATTTTGTTTGTGTTTTCTTTTGTACCCTGGCTATTATGAAAATATGTTTTGCATGACATCACATATATAATTGATATCAAGTTGCTTGCCTTTTCAAGAGGTGAAGGGCAGGAAAGAGGAATAAAAGTTGGAATTCAAATCTTTTAAAAATGATCGTTAAAAAATTTTTATGAGTAATTGGGAAATATTTAATGAAATGAATAAAAATAACTTTCAAAAATGTCTCATTTTGCACCTTGAGTCCATCATGACTGTTTTTGATAGGATGTGTTTTTCTCCTTATTTGGTATAGCCTCTTCAAACACATTTTTCTTTTGATTAAGGATCTAGCAGCATCCCAAACTTTCCATTCTGAAAGATAATTTTTATCCTTCTGGACTAGAAATGGTAATGGGGAAGACAGGCAATTGGGATGAACCTGTATTAGATGTTTTAAACAAATAAATCCTGAATTTCAACTTATTGTGTTCTGATACTTCTTTCTAAAAGCCAAAGTTTAAGCATAAAAAATACCTTTATTGGAGGTTCTGGTTAGTCAAGTGTAAGAGTAATATGATGTTTTTGCCTCCATATGTTTCATGTGCCCACATGGATCTGTCTAGATGTGGTATGCAGTAAGACAAGAAGAGGTATTTCTAGCTTTTCTTCCAAGGAAAACTGATTTCTGCCAAGATGGGAAGCAGAAGGTTGGGGCCAAAGGTTGGTACTCTGTTCTCCTCACAGGGAGAGGGTACTGGTCTAGAATTAAGTCTAGAATTATGTCTATTTGGTCCCTTACATGCTGTTAATCTAGGAAAAGTAATTTTTAGGTTCAAACCTTTCATTATTATTGTCCCTTAACAGGGAGGAAGGCTCCAAGCTGCATATCCAAGGCTTGACTACCTTATGCCAATTCTACAATAAACATACATAGTAAACAGAAAAACACACAAACACCTATGCAAGTTTATAGCAAAACAAAAACCAGAAAAAGTATATGAAGGAAAATATACATCAGACAAATGTAAATGAGTTTTCCCACTGGCAGTGAGATAACTCACCTCAACTAAGAGAAGTCCTCATGTCACCCAAGGAGAAATTCCCTGAGGTCTCTAGTATAGCAAGCTGATGATGAGGACATTATAAAGATTTCAGCTTCTTCCCAGTGTCTTTCTCTCCCTTCATGGACCTGAAGAGATACTAGAATGGTGCATCTTCTCTCTTGAAGCTAGAAGTCAGAAAACTGAATCTTTCTTCTTTCTAGTTCTCCCCAAATCTACCTGCCTCTAACAGAAGCTTGGGCCATTGAATAATGAATCTTCAATGAGGAAAGAATCTCATGAAACTGACCCTTTGAGCCAAGAGTTGTCCAAGATTTTACTTTAGTAAGCTTTAAGTCAGTGTCTCAGATATGGAAGGGACATTGATTGTCTTCCTCCTTATCTCAGACCCTCTGTTTGAAAAATCTCAGTTGGAAAGGGAACCCATTATCTTCCTTGGCAGACATTCCACTTTTGGGCAACTGTAACTTTTAGGAAGATTTTCCTTACATCATGTATTTATATAACTTTCGTGTACTTGTATTTGTTTTGTCCTCTGGAACCATTTTTTAAAAACCAAAACCTTCTCTAAACCTTGAAGATTCTAAATTTCATCTTCTGTAGTCTAAGTATTCAAAGTTCCTTTACTCCATCCTTGTATGGCAGCGTCTCTTCCCCCTTTACCATCCTGGTTGCTGATAATCATACGTCAGTTTGTTGATGTCTGATTTAAAGAGTGGCATCCAGAATCGAATCATATATTTTCACATATGTAATGTGTCCATCAAAGAATACAATGGGGATGTGATCCTTTTTGTTCTTTTTTATCTTTTTCTTTCCTTTTGCCTCAAAAATTGACATAATTCAAAGTAAAAAAAAAAAGGAAAAATGACAAAAGTTTCCATCCCTTGTTCCCCACCTTCCTTCCAGCCCCCCTTCCTCCCATCCCAGAGAGCAGGGTCCTGGGTGAAATCAGGTGGGGAAGCCTCTCATCTCCTCAATGGCAGTGTTATAGAAGGTCTCAATGTCTCTAAGGATCCTTTTGTCTTCCTCTGCCACCATGTTGATGGCCATATCTTTATGACCAAAATGCCCTCCAATTATTCTATGAATGTAATTCTCCTGGTTGGTGGGAAGGTCCTAATGAATAACCAAAGATACTTGCTGAACATCAATGCCTCTAGCCAATAGGTCAGTGGTAATAAGCACCCAACTGGAGCCTGAGCAAAAACTCCCTCATGATAACATCACGTTCTTTTTGGTCCATGTCTCCATGCATTTCAGAGATAAGTAAAATCATGGGCATGTATTTTCTCAGTGAGCCAATCCACCTTTTGGTGGATATTGATGAAGATGATGGCTTGAGTAATAGTCAGCGTTTCATACAGATCATATAAGGTATCTAGCTTCCACTCTTCTTGTTCCACATTAATGTAAAACTGATGAATTCCTTCCAATGTCAATACCTCCTTCTTGACTAGAATTCCTGATAGGACCCCTCATAAACTTCTTGGTCACTTCCAGTACATCTGAGGGCATGGTGGCTGATAGGAGTACCACCCGACTATTGCCACTGAGTTTCTGGAATATGTCATAGATCTGGTCCTTAAAAGCATGACTTAACATTTCATCTGCTTCATCCAGAACAAACATCTTGATGTATTTATGAGAGAGGTATTTCCGATTAAGAATGTCAAAGACTCAGCCTGGGGTCCCCACAATGATATGGGGAGCCTCCATCTGCAACTTCTGAACTTCAGCCTGAACATTGTGCTTCCAATACAGGCATGGCATGAGGCACCCATGTAGTCTCCCAATGCTGTCACTACCTTTTAGATCTGCTGAACAAGCTCTGTAGTAGGTACCAAAACCAAGGCCTGTGTAGCCTGTAAGACCAGTTTGATATGTTGCAAAATGGAAATGGCAAAGGGAGCAGTCTTCCCGGTCCCAGACTGGGCTTGAGCAACAACATCATAATCCTTGATAAAAGGAAGACTTGCACATTGCTGAATGGCAGATGGCTTCTCAAAACTATAAGCTTATATACCATGAAGAAGAGACTCTGAGAGGTTCATATCATCAAATCTATCCACAATCTCATTCCAGTTACTCTCGACGACACCATCAGGGTCCATTCCATCAGGACCATCATCTCTGGATTGGGAATCCTGACTCACAGACATGATCCTGCAAACTCCCTTTTTGTTTTTGATACTTTGTTTTTAATCAAGCATAGCACTTGGTATATAGCAGGTACTCAATGTTTTTGCTTGCTCATTTGATAACAGTGCAAACTAAGAAGATATTAGCTTCTTATCCTTCATTTTATAATATGGATTCAAATAAATTCATCAAACACAAGTACCTAGTTTGTGCAAGAGAGTAGACATATAGAAAATATATATTTTCATAGAAAATAATCCCCCTTGGTAGGGATTCAAAGATGAAATACAAAGATTCCTTCAAGGACCGTCTAGTCTACAGTAGTAATACAACACAAAACAAATAAGACTAATTCGATATAATACAGAGAAGCAGGAAGCATGAATAATGGAGAGATTCAGACCCAGGGATGCTTCAAAGAGGTGGTGGAACCTCATTTAAACTTCGAAGGAAGATAGGAGATAAGACCATGATTGGTGATTAATACATTCTCCCTCCTCCTCCTCCTCTTCTTCTTCCAACAATCATTATACATTCATTTATTTATATTTTACATCCGTTCTTCTTAACCTAGTGAAACAGAGGGTCCTATAAGGTAGGAAATATTTTTCTTTTTATAATTTTCTTACCGGCACCTAACATAGTACACAGCAGATGCTTAATATCTCCCTCTCTGATTGGATTCCATAGCAATATGATCCAATTATGGGGATTAGCCTATGCAAATACATTAGACTCATTTGAACTAGCAGGCTACTAAAAACTCTAGTTCTAGTTTTAGCCCATATATTTTTTACAAATACTTGGTGGTTAGCTATATCCCCCCCCCATCCTTTTCTCATAATTGTGAAGATGAATATTTGAATTCAAAAGTAGACATTTTACATTCTTCCTCAATACATTTCACCTTATTGAAGTCAGGCAATTATTTTAGTCTATCAAGACCATTTGAGATCTTTTAGTTAAATAAGATAGAATTAAATACAGAAGAATGGCATATAGTATCTGTAAGAATTATTATTCAACAAAATTAGTAATTTTCTTAGCTCTCAAGGTTAAGACTATTAGGGCACACTTGGCAATCTAATAATAGATACTCTCTGTAAAGAGAGCTTATATAAATTAAATGATGGTGACATTTGGTGAGTGTAATGCCAACAACAATTCTTTCATCCCCATTTAAAGGGAAAACTCTTAGAAACTGGACTGAATGACTCTCTTGCAATCAGGTAATAAAGCTTATTGTAATAGAGGAAATAATCAATAGCATTAAATTAAGCCCTGTTCAAGAATCACTAATTTCACAGAATCTTGTTCAGTACTAAAGGAACTTGCTTTCATGAATCAAACAATCCCTTAAACTAGTGATGTCAAATTCAGATAGAAATGGGGGCCCCTAAACCGGTGATGGGCAAACTATGGCCTATGGGCCAGATGGGGCCCCCTGAAATGTTCTATCTGGCTGCTTGACATTATTCCTAAACTGTGAATACAGTGAGGAGGATACAATACAATGAAACTTCAAAAGAGTTGCCTTAGAAACAGACTGTCAGACAAGCATTTCCTTTCCTTTGGCCCCTTCTTTAAAAAGTTTGCCCATCACTGCCCTAAACCATAGATAAGGATCCCTCCTGGCCTCATAATTGACCTAAAACACATATTAACATTATCTATACTCTATTATGTTTTTATCTATTTTGTGAAATATGTCCCAATTTTATTTTAATCTGGTTCAGGAACAATGCAACCCACTGTGGTGCATTTGATACCTCTGCCTTGAGCAGCCTTGTCTTAGAATAATATCTGTTCATGTTTTCTGATTTTGCAGTGAATAGTTGCTAAGATTTCCATCTTCTTTACAATTTCCTATTCCCATCCCACCCGTCATCCCCGGATAGTAGCAGTGATGATGACAACATTAAATATCTGTGCATTTTAAAAACATAATCTCCTTTGGTCCTCACAGTCTCTTTAGCAGGTAAATTCTTGAATGTTTCTAGTAAATTAAAACCCCTGCTTTACTGGTCAAGAAAGGAATGTTGCTAGAACTACCTAACTCTTTGGCAGCCAAGGTTGTATTTCAAGAACTTTCTCCCTGCCAGACCTGATCTGCCGTGAGTTCTCCTTGATGGAAGCCCTCAATGAGCTCTTGAGTAAAGCCAGTGTTAATGTGTCTGTCTTGTGATTGCAAGAACACAGGAAAAAGACAAGTTCATTTTTACCCAGGTGAGGACTCTCTTGCCTCCTGGCCAGTTTGAAGGGAAAGGAACCTAATTAGGATTTCAAAACAAATTACTTCTTCCCTTCCAAGATACTTTTCCAGAGCTTTGCACTTCTGCTGGGTGCAGCATACAAAATGTTAAGCCAATTTGCATTTTATTATTTTTTAAAAGTACAGGTTCAGGAATTGAATTACCAATATGAGATGTTAACACAAGCTGGGTAAATAGCACCAGGCAAATTACAACATGGGGATAAATGGACATATCTATAGATTAGAATAGCAAACATGTAACTAGTTAATGGACTTTATAGGAACCTACAGTAGGGAAATTTAAAATTTACAGTGTAGCTTTTTCTAGTTCCATAATTGAGAATATTATTCTCAGAAACAGTTCTTCTTTTGGGGTATTTTTGCTTTGTATATACCCCAGACATCCAAATATTCTAAAGTCACAGGATCATAGATTTGGAAATGAAAAGGACCTTAGAGGTACTTGAATCTAACCCCAACATTTCAGAGACTTCTGAGAGGTTAAATGACTTGCCCATTATCACATGACTATTAAGTGAGAGCCAGAGGTAGGTTTTGAATTCACATCTTCCAGACTCCAGATACAGCATGCTATTTACTCTATGACATTCTGTGACAATGTCCCTTAAGGTAGCATAAGGAAATAGAAAACATACTGCACTCAGTGCCAAAAGACCTGCTTTCTAGTCCTGGCTTCACCTCATCAAGTCACTCTTTGTGTGTCTTCATCTAGAAAATGAGACTAATCGTATCTCTGCTTATTTTACAGGGTGCTTATGAGGATAAAATGATGAAATGTAAGCGAATAGGAGTTATAATCCCTAATGCCATGCAAATATAAGTTATAATTGTTATATGATGGCACAATCCTGTGGTCCTTTACAGTATACTGTTAACTACGTTGTGTCAGTGAGCATTTGGGTAGTATTTTTCCGTATTTGGTAAGCATAGGTAAGGACGAGGCAAAGAGAAAGCCATTCATATTTAAAAGAAAAAAAGGCCAGTGGTTTTCCCCCAGGAGTTCAATGAGTTACCATTGTGATATGGCAGCCCAAAAAAGCAAATTTATTAAAATATTTATCAAACACCTACTATATGCCAGGTATTTGAAATTCAAAGCCAAAAAAATCCTTCTGTTGAAGAAATTTACAGATGCTTGGGAGAAAACAATATGGGAATCAATAAGCAAAAATAAAATATGAAGAAAGTTAATGCTTTTGGGGGGGTGAGCGGTTAGAACTGCAATTTCTTTCAGTCTTTGCCCCCTTAGGGACCCACACATGTAATGAAGTACTGGAAAAATCCTAGCAGGCTGCTTATTGACTTAAAAAACTGTAAGTTAACATTATCTATATTTTATCATATTTGTATTTATATATATTGTATATATAACAAAAATATTTTTATTAAATATTTCCTAGTTGCATTTTAATATGATTTGGGCCAGACTCATGAGTAGCGTGGGGCACATATTCCTGGTAAAACAGTTTTTGAAACCTTTGTCTTTAGAGTTACCTGAAATTCTAAAAGGCAAAGCAATTTGCCCAGAATCACACAACCTATATGTATGGAGGTAAGGCTTGAACCCTGGTCATTCTGGGTGTCCAAGGTCATTTTGCTGGTTTGTGGCAAAGCTAGGACTCAAGTCCAGTTTTCCTGACTCACAGCCTTGGACTCTTTCCACTAAGCTATGCTTCTGCTTTTTTCCCTTTATAGTAATCCTTTTGCATGATCCTTCCCCTCCAGTCCCCCAACTCACATTGCAGGTTGGATCCTGGGGTGGGGGGGGAGTAGGGAGAAAGATTACACCAAGTTCAAAGTACTCTGTGGTCTGCAGCCCTCCAACTTTTAACTCATGAACCCCCACTAGTGTGTTGTTAACACAGTTAGCTAAAATCAAAGGCTTTTAATGACATTCAAGCAGAGCATGAACGACAATAGTAAAATATTCCTCCCTTCCATGAACCTGAGGAATGTTCTCAGTCAACTGCATATAGCATCACTGGGAAGAGAAGCATACACAGAGAGCACAGTAATAGAGAGACACATATGTAGGGAACATACATGGCGAAAAAAATAGCCCCAGTTTTACAGGACGCCTGTGTTTTTTCTCTTCTGGAGGCAGCTGGTAGCTGGAGTCAGGGAGATCTAAATTTAAATTTAGACACTTACTAGCTAAGTTCTCCCAGGGTAAATCCCTGTCTGCCTCAGTTCCTCCTCTGTAAAATGGGGATGATAATAATAGCACCTACCTCCCAGGGTTGTTATGAGGATCAAATAATATTTGTTTAAAAGGGGAGCACTTATTATAGTGCCTGGCTCATCGGAAGTGCTACATAAGTACTTCTTCTCTTCCTCCCTTCTCATGATATCTTTGTATGCTTCCCTGGACTTCTGGGGACTGATGCTCTCCATAACTCAATTGAACTCTGCAGCTAGACTCTTGTCAGCTGCCAGAACTCCTTTCTTAACTGGACCCCCAGACCAGAGAGTGTGTATCTTGCTTTTTAAAGAACCACCAGGGATATGGCCTGAGCCTCTGGTTAGCAAATGACTAGCTACCCTCTAGAACAGGGGTCAGCAACGTATGGCTCTCCAGCCATATGTGGCTCTTTTGAGGGCCAGATATGGCTCTTTCTGCAGGAGCCATAAAGTCAATTTTTTTTCAGGCGCTGTTACAGGAGCGCACTGTGAGCACTGTACGGCTCTCACGAAATTACATTTTAAAAAATGTGGCGTTTATGGCTGTCACGGCCAAAAAGGTTGCCGATCCCTGGTCTAGAAAAACTTCCTTAACTATCCTAAGGGATAGCAAATCTTAATCCTTTGTTTACACGTTAGGACCTTAACACCTTGCTGTCCGTGTTACCTGACTTGACTATAAATATATAATAAATAATAAATAAATAAATTAAAATGTCACTTAACATTTTATAAACAGAATTTGAGGGAAATCAATTCACTGGAGGATGTAGATGAACTACATTTTAAAATGAGGGTCTCTTAAGAAAGCAAACAGCTTGAAGACTCACAGGAACAAATCTGGAATGGTAGAATTTCAGCCACAGTGTAGGGAGATGCTTTGGAGGGAGGAGACCCTTCCCAGCATCCATCAAAGCATCCCACACGAGGGGATTCTCAATTCTGGCTCTGTAGTAGATAAATAAGTTATTAATCTCACACCAACCACCTTTGGATAGAAAAGTTAGCTAAACAAGTCTCACCAATTTAGGGGGAAGTAGCTAGATGGTATGATTTGGTACCAACTAATGGGTAGGTTTTTTGATTTAGGGGCCAGTGCTGGCAGACCCAAAGACTGACTTTCAGGTGTTGTCTTTTATGGACAAGGTGCTCACAATCACCATCCATCATTTTTTAAATGGAATCCTTTCCTGGAAGATATTGCAGTATTATTCAAAATGTGCCAAAGTGGGCAGGAGATCCCAGGAGTAATTGTGAGTTATGAGGTCAGGGGGACCTCATTGCAAACTATTTGCAAAACTTAATTGGGGTAATAAATAAACTAAGCATGTAAATTAGATTGAAGATGGCACTGTGAATTAAAAGGAAGCCATTATCCTGCCGTGTCAAAAAGCACCCTTCCTTATTCCTTAATATTTAGTTGAACTATTCATCAACAATGATTTTAATTTCAAACATCTAGGAAATTCACAACTAAGATAATTTAAAAACGAAGCTATTTAATAAACCTCATCACAGGCAAGGATGTGAACTCCCCCCCCCCCCCATCCTCTTTGCTATTTATTCGATACTTTGAGAACTGCTCTGATCCGGCTTTCAGGAACAAATCCTCCTTCCCTACTCCTGCCTATCCCCTCTCCCAATTACAGGATGTGATTTCATTGCCACTAGAATACTTAGAAGCTAACGTAGAAGAGAAATTAAAAAGGATGTACAAAATGATACAAATAACCATTTCCCATAGTCCTACTGATGAAAGTAAATGGATCTGGCAACCAGGTGACAGAGAGAAGACAGTACTGTACTTGGAGTCCAGAAGATCTTGTTTTTCAATCCCTGCCTCAGACACTTAGCCAGTTGTGTTACCCTAGGCAAGACGCTTTAACCCCTCTCAGCCTCAGTTTCCTCATCTGTAAAATGGGGACAGTAATAATACTGACCTCTTAGTGTTATTATAAGGATCAAATTATATATACATATATATACACATTCACATACCTACACACATGTATGTATATAATAATACATACTTAAAGTGCTTTGCAAATCCTAAAATATATAAATGCTGGTTATTATCCTTATTTATCATCATCATTATTATTATATTGGCTAATATATAACTGATTTATTTATTTTTTTGTTTGGGGGATTTAAAATTAGGTAGTTGCAATTCATTTACATTTACCATGGGTCTGTCATCCCTTTCATGCAGCTGAAAGGATTGAAGAGCCTCTTGGAGATAAATATAAATATATGTAACAAGAAAAACAGCATGCCACATATCTGCAAATACAGCAACTGATGGCCTCCCTCTCTGCTCTCCCCCCAACATCAACCCCCTCCATATCAAGTGCTACATCTGCTTTTTTAAAAAAGCAGTTGATTGAATGAATACAAATGTCTCAGTGTTGTCACTTGGGATGCCACTTGATATATCCCATTTTCTAGACTCTAATTATTGCATTTGTAGACATGAATGCCATTTAGATGTAAGCTAATTCAGCATGGTAACTCAATTAGATTTGTACTGACTTGGATTTATGAAACATCAATGGATTCTTGGTGAGACCAATGGGACTGCTGGTTATTCATCCCCAAGCCTTACGGAATCTGCCTCTCAGGAGCTCAATTAAACACACCAGTGATGAGCATGTTTTGCAACTGAAATGTTTCACCATTAAAACAGAAAGGTTTTTGTGTTGTTCAGTGCTCCCACTCTCTAAGGGCAGGAACACCTTTCATTAATGATGTGAAATGAAGTTTTCTTTTAGGTTATCTGTGAGATCCAAAATGTACAATTCCTTGTTGTGTGTATGTGTTTTTCTTAAAGGTAGATTTAGAATTTACAGTTAATTATTAATAATAATAGCTCTAATTTATATGACACTTTCAGATTTACAAAGCATTTTATATGTTATTTCATTTGATTTTCGTAATGACCATACAAGGTTGATGCTATTAATATGACTATTTTTTTTAATAGATGAAGAAACTAAGACTGTCCCAGGTTAAGTGCCAAGCCCACAGTGACAACAGCTTTTAAGGTGGGGCTCAACCCATTTACTCTCTCCACTACCAGTTTGATTTTCTATAGATAAGATTGAATTTATAGAAAAATGATTTGCAAAAAATCTCCCGCCAAAGAAAGGAAAATCTATGTGAAAGCTGAGTGGATTTAAGAAGACAGGGAAGTAGCAGGCATTTTAAATAATCCTGCCAGAAAAATGTTTTCACTCTTTGACATAGAAGAAAGAGGCAGAAGATGGTTGCTGGTCTGGCTAGGTTTAAGGAGTCTCCATATCCATGATATCAAAATTATCTATGTCGCTTGTAGGACTTAGAACTGAAAAATCATTTAATCTTCTTACTCTAATCAAAAAAATTTTTTTATTGACACTTTTTGTTTTTTTTACATCTCTTAAATTTCCCTATGTATTCCTTCTCTTTCCCCTCTCAGATTTCCATCCTTTATAACAAAAACCATCCATTTTAAAGAAAAAGAGGAAGAAAAGAAAAAAATAATCATCAAAGTCATAAACATGCAATGTTCTACACTCATAGATCCTCCTTCCTCTTGACTTCCTTATTTTGAACAGAATGAAACTGAGTTGCAGAGAAGGAAAATGACTTTGCAAAGGACAGATTTTTTTTGTGAAATTTTTTTTGTGAATTTACTGAATTTTAAATATTTGAATTTTGTGTATAGTATTATTTCCGAATTTGGTCCCTACTTATTTTTTTCTAAAATAGCTCTTCTTCACTCTGAAGTACTACATATGTTCCTAAGTATAGTTGTTACAAAGATTTGTTTAAAACAAATAACAATAATACTAATAATAGCACTTATATAGTGCTTTAAAGTTTACAGAGTATTTTACAAATATCTCATTTGATCCTCCTGCTGCTATAATGCAGGTGCTATTATTACCTACATTTTATAGATGAGGAAACTAAGCTAGACACAGATTAAATGACTTGCCTGGAATCACAAAGTGAGCATTTTATATAACTACAAATATTTATGCACATACATTTAAATATATAGATATTCAAATATTGATATATATAAACTTAACTATATAAATATACACATATTTATATATAAATTTAAACTTAGGCCCAGTGTTCTATCCACTGNGAATTTTGTGTATAGTATTATTTCCGAATTTGGTCCCTACTTATTTTTTTCTAAAATAGCTCTTCTTCACTCTGAAGTACTACATATGTTCCTAAGTATAGTTGTTACAAAGATTTGTTTAAAACAAATAACAATAATACTAATAATAGCACTTATATAGTGCTTTAAAGTTTACAGAGTATTTTACAAATATCTCATTTGATCCTCCTGCTGCTATAATGCAGGTGCTATTATTACCTACATTTTATAGATGAGGAAACTAAGCTAGACACAGATTAAATGACTTGCCTGGAATCACAAAGTGAGCATTTTATATAACTACAAATATTTATGCACATACATTTAAATATATAGATATTCAAATATTGATATATATAAACTTAACTATATAAATATACACATATTTATATATAAATTTAAACTTAGGCCCAGTGTTCTATCCACTGTACTGCCTCTGTTTTTATTGTTTGGTTTATTTTTATAGTTTTTCTTTCAAAAGCTTCTATCTTTGGGTTTGTCAAACACTAGGTTATTATGATCAATTTTAGTACTATGTTGAGTGCTTAATCTAGTCCATTGAATCACTACTTTATCTTTTAGCCAATACATTGTTTTGATAGTTGCCACTTTATGGTGTAGTTTGAGATCCAATATAGCTAGGCCACCTTCATTTTTTTTTCATTAATTCCCTTGATATTTTTGGCCTTTTGTTCTTCGACATGAATTTTATTAGTCTAACTATGAAATAATGTTTGAGTAGTTTGATTAGTATAGCTTTGAATAGGAAAATTAATTGAGGTAGAATTGCTTCGGTCTACCCATAAGCAATTCATTCTTTTTCAATTGTTTAAGTGTGACTTTATTAGTGTTAAAAATACTTTGTAGTTGTGTTCACATGGTTCCTGAGTTTGTCTTGGCAGGTAGACTCCTGGGTTGTTGTCTAGAGTTATTGTGAATGAAATTTCTCTTTTGATCTCTTACAGCTGGGCTATATCAGTAGCATAAATAACTGCTGATGACTTATTTGGGTTTATGCCTAAAATTTTATTTAAAAATACAAATAATACTTGTCAGCTATGGTCCAGATAAAAATATATAAATTAAAGACAGAAATGTAATCATCACCCAACAACTTTCCTCTGATGTCACCACTTTTGTATCTACTGTATTGATCCAAATATAGCATGCCTGTATTAACAAGCCACATTTCTAAAATATTTACTGCTTGTGTAACCTTGAGCAAGTCATTTAACCTCTTTAGCCTTTCTGTATCTCATTTTACTCATTCGATTAAATGGCTTTTTAAATTCTCTTCTAACTCTTTATATACAATTCTATGATCTTTTGAAAATGAAATATACATGTATGCATATATATACACACATATATGGGGGGTGTAAAAATACCTTTTAGGCTTTATATGTCTTAGGTTTTATACAAATCAGGTATGAGGGGAAAATACAGCCTATAGTGGAACCAATATAGTATTTATTTTATTGTGTATTATATTCAGGGTAACTATCATTCAGCACCCATTCTTCCCCTCTTCCCTTCCACATCACTTAACTCTGACTTCTGGTTGCAGATATGTGCCCATTTTTTCTGTGGTGTGTGTGTGTGTGTGTGTGTGTGTGTGTGTGTGTGTGTGTGTGTGTGTGTGTATGTGTGTGTGTACTTAAAACTTTGCTGCTTCATCAAGGTTCAAGGAATTTTCAAATATAAAATCATTTGATTTCAAAATATTGGAAAATTTGCCATCTCAAAGTCTGCTACTTTGGAGAGCCTTTATTCCTTTTCTACACTGTTGTATATTCAAACTTAAAGGTCAGTAGAGGACTTCTTGGTTAGAGAGGGAAGGGTGGTTCAATCTTCAAGTGTTCCTAATTAAAATGCAAACACCCCTGAGGGGCACAAAGCTTCCAAAAGCTTTATTCCACATCTAACACCTTTGTAGGAGATTAGGCTACTCCTTCCTGAGAGCTAGAGAAAAGCAGTATTGGGGGAGGGAGTTTCAGCAATACCAAGAGAACATTCCATCAAGCCTGGTGGAGAGAAGAGAGGTGAAATGGGAGCAAGTCCAGAGATTGCTAGAGACTTTTCCCATGTCTCCTTTTTGCCCTGGACTGACTTTGCCCTAAGAAAAAGCTGCAAAGCTCCTTCATTGCTAGTCTGTTTAGTTTTCTGGTTATCTTGGGGGCGGAGTAGGGGGTATCATTAGCCCAAGATGATTCAGTGCAAAACATTTATCAAGCAACTGTAGTGTTCGTTGTCTTGTTGGGCTCTGAGAATACAAAGGAAAATATAGAAACAGTTCCTACCTTCAGGGAGCATGCTTTCTACTGAAGAGATAAGCAAATATAACTTCATTTGAGGAGGAGGAGAACTGGAACACCTGGGGAAAACATGGGAGGCATTCATCAATCATTTAATCAGTTTATTCAGAGAGGAGGGCACAACTGAGCTGAGCTAGGATGGAAGAAGACAAGGCTGTTCTTTGAAACTGGGATGAGGTAAAAGTGAGCTGTAGTCTGAGAGGGTTGATGTGCATTATACACTGTACACAGATTCAGAGATGGAATGTTGAGCTCCTTGGAGAGCTGATGCCATGAAGAGTACAGGAAGTAATGTGATGTAGGACTGGAAAGGTAGATTTCTGGTGCAAATGATATATAAGGTCTTAAATGCTAATTTGAATTTTATTCTATAGTAAACCGGGAGCCACTGATTATTTTCAACCCAGAGTGACCTAGCTGGTCCTCTATCACTGGAAAATAACTGAGGCAATGAGATGGAGGGTGGAGAAGGGAAGACTGGAAGCAAGGAGACCAATTAGAAGTCAATAATCAAGGTGCTGGTGACAGGCAATGAGGACCAAATCTAATGTGGTGGAAAATATATAATTCTTATCCTGGCAAAGGAACTATTTTCTTGACCCTAAATTTCCATTTTCAATATTTTGTACCTTGTCTATCATCCCATAGGTGTTGATGTTTTTTTTTTATTTGCTTTTTCAAGGCTACCGTTCTCCTTTTGAATATGCCCAGGATAGAGAATGGGAGTATCTACTGTTTTTAAGAAAAAACAAACAACATTTGATTTTAAGATGTTGACAAATATTTATTACAATCGAAATATGTAAGCCAATTTGGAAATAATTTTAGTGGGAAGTACTAACATTAAGGGGCACCTAGAAAGACTTCTTGTAGAAGGTAGAACTTTTAATAGATAATTGAAGGAAATCAGAAGGTAGAGGAGGTATTTTCATTACACATCCATCAAAACACAGATAGATCCTGGAACAAGGACCCAACATTTGAAACTTTAAAATGCACCACTAAGTGGATTTGAAGGCAATCATCAGTAAGCCAAAAACCATAATAGGTAGTTATTTTTGTGGCAAAGATCAGGAAAAGAGACTTCTCCAAACTCACGCATCTTGATTTCATTAATCTCAAAAAAAGTCTTGATTTAAATTCTAGGCTAAAGTTAGAACTCCTTGCTAAAGTTTCTGAAACACCCTATCTTAATAATTTGTAATTTCACAGATCTTCACACACATGAAGAGCCACATTAAGCCATTTGTATGAAAGAGGAAAGCTACAAGTTTATTACATTAATTTATTTGTACCTTATTGGTTTCCAGTCTAACATGAAAGAAACCTCCTAGACTCAGCTGGCTGCTCTAAAGAAGTTTTCTGGTTCCATTTTGTGATTTCTATCCTTCAGTTTTCTACTCCTGGGTATTTCTCTTGGGAGGTAGAAGAGAAAGAGAAGCAATGTAAGAATCAGGAAATCTGGCCACAACTAGCTGTTTGATCTTGGCCAAATTATTCAAAGAATCCTCAAGGCTCAAGAATCCTCAAATGAGACAAAACTTTGGGTTCTTTCTTTTAGTTTCAAAGTGAGATGTTTTTCATGAGGATTTAAAATACTGAAAAGCAGCTAAAGAGGCTTTCTCCTTTTTCCCCCCACATTGGAGGTGGGAAAGGAGTTTAAAAAATTTTGGAGGGAAATTTTGGAAGGTATAATCCATAAAGTTACTTCAGTTCCTTAAATTCTCTGACTCCAGAGCCCTGTGATTTATCTGGATCTCTTTCCCTACCAAATCAAGATTGGGGCAAAGGTGGCAATTTCTTAAAATGAGACAACAATGAGTTTTTGACTTTTCCTTTCATAAAAGATTTTGCTGTAGCATGTGATGATGTTTAATAGCATTTTATCCACAGTAGAACTTCTTTCAAAATTGGAGTCAGTCTTCTCAAACCCTGTCACTGCTTTATCAACTAAGTTCATATAATATTCTTCAATATTGTTGTGTCTCGGGGAATAGATAGTGAAGCCTGAGAAGATGGAGAGAGATGGGAAAACAGCAAGTCATTGGAGCAGTTAGAATACACATAATATTTATTGAAAAAAGCTCATCATCTTATATGGATGGGGTTTGTGGCACTCCATGATTAATTGCAAAAGTGGCCTCAAAGATTACTGATCACAGACCAAATATAATAATAATGAAAAAGTTTGGGATGTTGCAGAAATTACCAAAATGTGACATAGAGATACAATGCGAGGCCATGCTGTTGGAAAAATGATACTGATAGACTTATTCAACACAGGGTTGTCAAAAACCCTCAATTTGCTATTTTAAAAAACCCACAATCTCTATGAAGTACAATAAAATGAAGTATACTTGTCTAAAGGAAATCTATAATTTTGAAATATAGTAATCAAAATGTTTTTAAAAGAAGTTTCTGGACCCCAGATTAACAACCTCCCCTTTAATGGGAAGAACTATAGACTTGGAGTCAGAAGACTGAGGCTAATCCCACCTTTGCTATATATATATATGACCATAGGAAAAGTCTGTCCAAGTGACTCAGTTTTGTTTTTTTCTTCCATAAGATGGTTTTAAAGCCCCATCTAGGATTAGAATTTTATGAAAGTCTTTTCTAGGTTCCTAATAGCAGATAATTCTATTTATGTTACTGTTATTACTATAACTATTCCTATTACCTTTGTCCATAAGGAGTCCTTTGGGTTACTTTTAATTATGATTCTTCAGAGATTTATATAACATCACTAGGAGAATATTGGAGTTTAAAAGATGGGTTTTTGTGTCATTTTACCACATAAGCATGTTTAAAGGCATTTTAACATTTAAAAATGTTCTCTTTCTCTTATATGATTCTGGGCCCATCTCATTGCCAGTCTATGATTCCTATCTAATATCTATGCATCAATGGTTTGCCTATCCACTTGAGTTTCATATCCTGGACAAAAGCCATTCTTCTTCCATTTTGGTTTTCCTCATGTGAATTGTTAAACCAATCCCTTGAGTGACTTGTGGATCCTTGAGAGGAGTCCTCAGTATCCAGCATGCTGCCTGGTATGTAAATCTTTCAAAAATAAATAGTAAATCTTTCACAAATGTTTTACAATTGATTTAAAAGGATCTATAGTATATTGGATATTTGATTTAATTGGCCCAATATCATCTAAAAATGGATGGAATACTTCAACATTCATAGGGAATTCTTCTTCCATTTGATCTTCATTTTAGACAATGTGATTAGTAGAATGAGAGCTGGATTCAGACTCAGAAGACTTTGGTTAGAATCCCACCTTCAAGGGGTAGCTAGGTTGCTCAATAGATAGGGAACTATGTCTGGTTTTCGGAGGACCTGAGCTCAGACACTTTCTACATCTGTGACCCTGGACAAGTCACTTAACTCAACTGCCTAACCTTTACTATTCTGCCTTGGAACTGACACTCAATATCAATTTTAAGACAGAAAGTTAGGATTTTAGAAAAGGAATGACAATATTAATTTAAATATGAGCATACTTTTCCCCATTTAATAATTTTAAATTTTTAATGAATTATGAGTATGATTTTGGAGCCAGAGGAGGGAGTTACATCCTAGGCAAGATGGCTGATGAAGAAAATATGGCTGTGGAATATAGTGAAGCATAACTCAAACCAGCCTAGAAGTGACCAGGAGACCCTAGGTCAGTGATGGTGAACCTTTTAGAGTCAGAGTGCTGGGCCACCCCCACCCCCAGAGACTTGCACAATGCCCCCTCCCACCACCTTACCCCACACATAGGAGGGCTGCTGGGTGAAAGGGTGGTTGAAGTGAGGAATATCCTCAGCAAGTATAGAGAAGGGGAGGGGAGTGGCCCAAGCTCCCTGCTTCCCTCCAGCTCTGTTGCCTGAAAGCCACCCACCTTCCCACTGTGTGCTCCCATTGGGCTACTGGTTGAGGGGTGGGGGATATGAAAAAATGTCCTTGGGCACGGTGGAGAGGGAAAGTGGAGCAGCTCTGTTAGAGTCCCTTTGCCTTTCTAGTAATGAACTTTGGATGCAGGGAGCACCGAGTGCCCACAGAGAACACTCTGAGTGCAATTTTTGGCACCTGTGCCATTGGTTCACCATCACTGCCCTAGGTTCCATGATGGTAATTTCATGATGGTAATGGTTAAGCCTTTCAGGGCATGGTCTTTTGTCTGGAAGATGTAGCAGCTGGGCTGATGAGAAGATAGTCTGAAGAATTATAATTATGCCCAGCAAGCAAGTTCCTTGTGGGAAGGACTCTTTTTGTCATTGTATCCCCAGGGTCTTGGAATTAGAAGGTGTTTAATGAATAAACATATGGTTTTTACATTATTACACATGTAAAATCTATATCAGATTGCTTGGCATCTCAGGGAGGGAAGAGAGGAAATAGAGAATTTGGCTCAACCTTAAAAAAAAAGTTAAAAATTATTTTTTATGTAATTGAGGAATAAACTATTTAAAAAAATAAACACAAGGATTTTTCTATGTATGTAGCTCTTCCCACAAGCTTCCAGGGATTAATTGCATAGTTCTTTGGAGGAAGGGAGTTTGCAATCTTGGCTATGTGGAGATGAGACTGGATAGCTGAATATCTTGCAGCTAGAAAAACTTTGAGACCAAGACAGAGACTCTTCAATACCCATGAGCCCCTACTTTCCTTCTACTTCAATCCTTTTGGAGCAGACTAAACTTGGACTATATATACTTAGCCAACTTTTCTTCTCTGTACCAAAGACTGAAATGAGCATCTGGCTAATCTATTAAATTACCTGATTCTGAGATCAAGGTAATATGAGTACTCCACCAAACTATGATTCCTTGCAGTATAGTGGATTTAAATTCTAGTACTACTACTTAGCACCTGCCTGTGTGACTTTGAACAGTCTCTTACAATCTTGTGGTCTCAAGTTCCCTACCTGCAAAATTAGGAGGTGGGACTAGATGGTCTCTACAATCCCTTCCAACTCTAAATCTATGATCTTAGGCTCTAGGATCTTAGACATGAAAGAACATTTAATGAGTCTAATAGGATTCAGGTACTTTCCCCCCAGCTCAGAACTCTAAAAACACATATTATTCAGAGCTGCCAGGGGAGATATTGCCTGCCCCGACTCACTCACCCTTTGGTGTATAATACCCTGCATTATTCTGGATCATAGCTTCTTAGGGCTGAAAGGGATCACAGAGGCGCTTTTAGTTTAACCTGGACCTGATCAAGAATCCTCTTTGACATGTATGACAACAGTTTTTTCTTTTTCTTCCAACTGTTGTTTGAAGACCTTTAGTTTAAGAGAACATTCTAGGGGTAGCTAGTGGAGACAAATGGTCTTGGGTTCAAATTTGGCTGTAAAGACTTTGGGAAGTCACTTAACTCCAGTTGCCTAGCCCTTACTTTTCTTTTGCCTTGGACCTGATATTTGTTGATGCTGAGACAGAAGGTTAAGAGTTAAAAAAAAAAAACCAGAACTTATCACTCACTGAGGCAACCCAAAAATTAATTATAAAATTACATTGAGTCAGGGGGCAGCTAGGTGGCTCGGTGGATTGAGAACCAGGCCCAGAGATGGGAGGTCATATTCAAATCTGGCCTCAGACATATCCTAGCTGTGAGACCTGGGCAGATTACCTAGCTCCATTTGCCTTAGGTTCCTCAACTATAAAATGAGCTGGAGAAGGAAACAGCAAACTACTCACTTACTCACTTAACCCCCATTGTCCAGCCCTTACCGCTCTTCTGACTTAGAACCAATACACAGTATTGATTTTAAGGCGGAAGGTAAGAGTTAAAAAAAAAAATACATTGAACCTCCATCTGTCTCTCTGCAACTTCCTGCTAATTGTTTCTAGTTCTGGCCTCTGGGGCCAAGTTGAACAAGTCTGATCTCAACTGATAGCCTTGCAACTACTTCAGTTACTTACCCAAGGATATCCTTAACATGGCAACAGAGGCCAAAGAATTCCAAACTCATGACCATCCTGCTTGTAATCAGGAATGAAAATTCTTCCTACCTCTTAAAAATCCACAGGCCTCCCTCAGTGGGCAAAGGGGTGCTGGTGGTTCTAAAAAAACAGTTTCCCAAACAACTCTCAGGTAAAGAACCATTTCTTTTTATAATTTTAGAAGTAGAAAAAGCTGATATCATCATGAATCAACTGGCCTCTATTAAGTACCTAATAATCAGCCAATAAACATTTGTTAATTGCTTACTATTCATCAGATAATGTACTAAACCTTGGGGTTACAAATCCCATTCCCTCTCTGCCCTAAAAGTTCCTGTCCTGGAGGAACTTACAATTTAATTGAGGAAAACAAAATATAAAAGGAGGCTAAGAGTGGGTTGGGGGAAAAAGGTCCCTGGAGCTCAGAGGGGAAAAAAATGATGGATGGCTTGGGAGCTGTCCTTAAATGGAAGTTTGGAGGGGAGCTTTCTGCCCTATCTTCCAATCAGATAGCTCTTAAGGGAACAGGATACTGATGGGTGTGAGTGCTAAGGCCGATATTATTTTGCAAGATGAGGAGGTTTCACAGTGGCATGAAAAAAAAGTCCAAAGGAATGTAGCCATTGAGAAAATGTGTCAGGCACTCTGCCACATGCTGAGAATGCAAAGACTGTGCTTTCAAGGAACTCATATTCCAATGGAGAAGAAAGCTCAGATATTTACAGGTCAGTGCAAACTAGTAGAGCTAGTCTGACCCTACCTAAACTATGAATCTCCACCCTCCACACTAGAGAGCACACAAAGTTTTGTGAGGAAACCTGAAAGCAATAAATCCATTCTCATATTTTTCTTCCAGTTCTACATCCTAGGGCCAAGCAGAATATATCAAAATACTCTTTCATGTGACTTCCTTTACATACTTGAAGATAGTTTCCAATACCCCTTATCTTCCCCTCACCCCAAGCAAATCTTCTTTAGGTTATTTATTTCCAATTCTTCAAGGGCCATGTTTTTTCTTGGTCACCATGCAGATTGGCAATATTCATCAAAAATCAATTTTTCAGAACTGAGCATAATAATCTCAATACAAAGGATATTTGTCTGGACCTCTCTACACACACACAAACACACACACACACACACACACACACACACACACACGGAGCATTCTGACTTATTTATTCATTTACCTGTTTTACCTGACCTTAATTAATTGGAAACTTCCTGAGAGTAACATCTGTAAGATATTTGGTATAAATGTGATAAACATTTTATGAAAAACTTCTAGATCCTAGTTTGACTTGGTACTTCACTGTGTGTGTGTGTGTGTGTGTGTGTGTGTGTGTGTGTGTGTGTGTGTGTATGTAGGTATGGGGAGAGAGAGAGAGAGAGATCCTCCTTGAATCTGTCAACCTCAAGGCTGTTGGGTATTCTGAAAGTTAATAAGGGATTTGAAGGAAAATTTTTGTTTGTGAGTGTGGTCTAGTGCTTATTAGAATTCACAAGATTTTGTGTTAACATTCCAGTGGGCTTACCAAGATACGTTTGAAGTGCTGAATGTAAATTTGACTCTAAAAAATAAAAACCCAAACAAAACCAAGCCAAGTGCCTCTGACATATTTTTAGATATTATTAGGAAAAGTTATATAAGTGACATACTTTACCAAAAGGCATATTTTGATCACCCTCCATAAGTCTATAAGCTACACAAACAGGGAGATATACTTTCTAAGCAGAAAGCTGCACAATGACTTTGCTGCTAAAAATACATGCTTAAAAGAAAGGCTGTTGTGGTTCACCATTGGAACTTCTTGTCATGTGCTTTGGTTTCAGTTTGGAATAAAGTCATTTTCAGCGAGAATTTAGAGGAGAATTATCCAATTTAATGAGCATTAAACAATGAACATTTATCAGTTTAAATCAATTCAATGTCAAGTATTTATTTTGAATCTAACAGATGATAACATGGCAGTTAAGTGGGGCAGTGGAAAAAGTGCCAGGTCTGGAATCAGGAAGATTCATATTCCTGAGTTCAAATATGACCTCAGACACATCCTAGCTGTGAGACCTGGGCATGTTACTTAACCCCATTTGCCTTAGGTTCCTCAACTATAAAATGAGCTGGAGAAGGAAATGGCAAACTACTCTAGTATCTTTGCCAAGAAAACCCCAAGTTGAGTCACAAAGAGTCAAACATGACTGAAATGACTGAACAACAACTATATGACAAGCACCGGGCTGGGCACTGAGGAAAAACCCAACAGTGTGAATAGTCTCTGCTTTTAAAGTGCTCATACACTAGTGAGAGGCATCTGAGAGCAGTGGATAGAGCCCAGGGCTTGAATCAGGAACACCTCAGTTTACTTACTAACTTCAGACACTTACTAGATGGGTGACCCTAGATAAGTCATATCACCACTCCTGTGCCTCAGTTTTCTCATCTATAAATTGAGATGATTGAACTCAGTGGTTCCCACGTCTTTTCATTTTCTAAATCCTATGAACATGTATACTGATAGGTAAATACAAAATGTATACAAATTAAGTGTTAAGTAATTTGGGAGATTGGTGGGAGAACACTAATGACCTCAGGGATCAAGAAGGTCCTTAAAGTACTTGAGCTGAGCATTTAAGTCACACAGATGAAAAATGCCCAGAGCTTATAGCCTAATAGGTGGGATAAAGCTTATGTGCAGGTAATCATGATCCAGGACAGACTATGATTAGTGCGAGGGTGAGGTTTAGATAAAATATGATGAGAGACATAAGGAAGAAGAGATCATTTTCTGAGATGACTCCTCTTCTGTCCTCCCCATCCCAATAAATTTAGAAAGGGAGACTTTATGGAGGAGATGTCACTGGAATTGAAGCTTAATGAAAATGGAGAATTTATCAGCTTAAGATCCACTTACAAATAAAATCATGTACTTTATTTTTATTGAAATAATGGTAATTGAGAAAATATCTATAACTATTACTAAAATATCTACTTGAATGTCTCTATAAAATATTTATGAGGAATTATCTAGACATATCTTATGAGTATCCTCGATGAAGGTAAGAGAAGAAAACAAGCAGGCTTTCAGAAATTATATTCTACATTAGATCACATCTTTATTATCACACAATGAACTGAAAGGTACAGGAAGGACCAAGATTCCACTGGGTTTATTGCTTATTGAGTTTAAAGAAAGTCAGTGAGGCACAATGAAAAAAACGTTGGCTCTGGAATCAAATGACTGGAGTTCTAATCCTGCCTCCATCAATTACCCATGTGACTTTAGGCAAATCACTTAACCTTTTGGAATCTCAGTTTCCTCATCATCTGTACAAGAGGATTGGCCTATATTGTTCCTAAAGTCCTTCTAGTGTTAAATCTATGATCCTATGATTATACACACACACACACACACACACACACACACACACACACCTATATTTAGTAAAGCAAAATGCTATTTTAAATGAATGACTAAAACCACATTTATTAAGAGTTTATCATGTACTAGTCACTATGTTAAGCTCTACACATACAAATACAAACAAGCAAGAAAGTCCCTATGCATAGGGAACTTATATTCTAAAAGGAGAAGATGAGAAGACAATACATATAGGGGAGTAAGAGTTGGAAGAATTACTGCTATATGTGGTGGAGGGTATGTAGTTAGTATCTTGGCTTAGAGATGGCCAAGAAGTGGCAAGGTAGTCCTGAACTAAATAAAATAAGGTGAAAACCAATCAGAACCCAGAGTTCTAGGGGGTGGGATAAAATAATGTACCAATATAGATCTGTTTCCCATATTGATGGTTTCAATAGTCAATGAAACAAATTGGAATTTTTTTTAAGTTGGTGATTCCATACAATATTAGATCTAATATGACTGCTGAAGACTAAAATAAATCAGGTTTTAGAAACCAAAATCCTACCATATGTTATCTACAATAAACACACATGAGACAGGAAGACATACATAGAGTAAAAATGAAAGGATGGAAGAAAATCTTTTGGGCTTCAACCAAGAAAAAGAAGGCAGGAGTTGCTATCATGATTTCTGACAGAGCCAAAGTAAAAATAGATCTGGTTAAAAGAGATAGGGAAGGTAATTACATCCTGATAAAAGGCAGCATAAACAATTAAGAAATATTAGTACTCAGCATGAATGCACCAAATGGTATAGCATCCAGATTTCTAAAGGAGAAGCTAGTGGAGCTCAAGGACGAAAATATTCCTCTTTAAGATCTAGATAAATCAAACCAAAAAATAAATAAGAAAGAGATGAGAGGTGAATGATATCCTAGAAAAATTAGAGTTAATAGATATATGGAGAAAAATAAATAGGGACAACAAGGAATACACCTTCTTTTCAGCAGCACATGGAACATTCACAAAGATTGACCATATACTAGAGCATAGAAACATGGCAAACAAATACAAAAAAGCAGAAATAATAAATGCAACCTTATAAGATCATAATGCAATAAAAATAGTTATTAGCAAGGATACACGGAGAGGCAAACTAAAAACAAATTGGAAATTAAATAATATGATTCCCCAAAATAAGTTAGTTAAAGAACAAATCATAGAAACAATAATTTCATTGAAGACAATGACAATAATGAGACGTCTTATCAAAACCTATGGGATGCAGCCAAAGCAGTTCTAAGGAGAAAATTTATATCATTGACAGCATATATTGACAAATTAGGGAGGGCAGAGGTTAATTAATTGGGCATGCAACTTAAAAAACTAGAAAGTAATTAAATTAAAAATCCCCAGATGAAAACTAAATTAGAAATACTAAAAATCAAAGGAGAAATTAGTAAAATCGAAAGTAAAAGAACTATTGAATTAATAAATAAGACTAGAAGCTGGTATTGTGAAAAAACAGATAAAATAGACAAAGTACTGATCAATCTAATAAAAAAAGGAAAGAAGAAAACCAAATTAATAGTATCAAAGATGAAAAGAGAGACCTCACTTCTAATGAAGAGGAAATTAAGGCAATCATTAAAAACTATTTTGCCCAATTATATGGCAATAAATAGAGCAATCTAGGTGATATGGATGAATATTTACAAAAATATAAATTGCCTAGATTAACAGCAGAAGAAATAGAATACTTAAATAATCCAATATCAGAAGAAGAAATTGAACAAGCCATCAAAGAACTCCCTAAGGGGCAGCTGGGTAGCTCAGTGGAGTGAGAGTCAGGCCTAGAGATAGGAGGTCCTAGGTTCAAACCCGGCCTCAGCCACTTCCCAGCTGTGTGACCCTGGGCAGGTCACTTGACCCCCATTGCCCACCCTTGCCACTTTTCCACCTATGAGACAAGAGTTAAAAAAAAAAGAACTCCCTAAGAAAAAATCACTAGCGCCCAATGACTGGATTCATGACTGAATTCTATCAAACATTCAAAGAACAACTAATTCAAATACTATACAAACTATTTGACATAATAAGCAAAGAAGAAGTCCTACCAAATTCCTTTTATGACACTAATATGGTACTGATTTCAAAGCCAGGCAGACCAAAAACAGAGAAATCTCCCTAATGAACATAGAAATAAAAATCTTAAATAGAATACTAGCAAAAAGACTCCAGCAAGTAATCATGAGGGTTATTCATCATAATCAGGTGGGATTTATAACAGGAATTCAAGGATGGTTCAACATTAGGAAAACCATCCACATAATTGACCATATCAACACATTAACAAACAAAAATCACATGATTATCTCAATAGATGCTGAAAAAGTCTTTGACAAAATACAACATCCATTCCTATTGAAAACACTAGAAAGTATAGGAATAGAAGCAATGAGGAGACTAAGCTATCACTCTTTGCAGATGATATGATGGTCTACTTAAAAAATCCTAGAGAATCAACTAAAAAGCTAGAAATAACTTTAGCAAAGTTGCAGGATACAAAATAAATGCACATAAATCATCAACATTTCTATATATTTCCAACACATCACAGCAGCAAGACTTAGAAAGAGAAACACCATTTAAAATCACCCTAGACCATAGAAAATACTTAGGAATCTATCTACCAAAACAAACACAGGAATTATATGAACACAACTACAAAACACTTTCCAAACAATTAAAACTAGACCTAAACAACTGGAAAAACATTGATTGCTCATAGGTAGGATGAGCTAACATAATAAAAATGACCATTCTACGCAAATTAATTTATTTATTTAGTGCCATACCTATCAAACTACCAAGAAGTTTTTTACAGAATTAGAAAAAAACTATAACAAAGTTCATTTGGAAGAACAGAAGATAAAGAATATCAAGGGAAATAATGAAAAAAAGAAGCGTGAAAGAAGGTGGCCTAGCAGTACCAGATATTAAACTATACTATAAAGCAGCAGTCATCAAAACAATATGGTACTGGTTAAGAGACAGAAGGGAGGATCAGTGGAATAGACTTGGGGTAAGTGACATCAGCAAGACAGTGTATGATAAACCCAAAGAGCCCAACTTTTGGGACAAAAATCCACTATTTGACAAAACTACTGGGAAAATTGGAAAACAACATGGGAGGTTTAGATCAACATCTCACACCCTACACCAAGATAAATTCAGAATGGGTGAATGACTTGAATATAAAGAAGGAAACTATAAGAAAAATAGTTGAACTTAGAATAGTATACCTGTCAGATCTATGGGAAAGGGAAAATTTTAAAACCAAGCAAAAGTTAGAAAAAATTACAAAATGTAAAATAAATAATTTTGATTATATTAAATTAAAAAGTTTTTGTACAAACAAAAACAATGTAACCAAAATCAGAAAGAAAACAATAAACTGGGAAAAAATCTTTATAACAAAAAACACTGACAAAGGTCAAATTACTCAAATATATAAGGAGCTAAATCAATTGTACAAAAAATCAAGCCATTCCCCAATTGATAAATGGGCAAGAGACATGAATAGGCAATTTTCAGAAAAAGAAATCAAAACTATCAATAAGCACATGAGAAAGTGTTCTAAATCTCTAATAATTAGAGAAATGCAAATCAAAACAACTCTGAGGTATCACCTCACACCTTGCAGATTAGCTAACATGACAGCAAAGGAAAATGGTGAATGCTGGAGGGGATGTGACAAAATTGGGACATTAACACACTGCTGGTGGAATTGTGAATTGATCCAACCATTCTGGATCGCAATTTGGAACTATGCCCAAAGAGCGCTAAAAGATTGCCTGCCCTTTGATCCAGCCTTTGATTGCTGGGTTTGTACCCCAAAGAGATCAGAGGGAAAAAGACATGTACAAAAATATTTATAGCCATGTTCTTTGTGGTGGCAAAAAACTGGAAAATGAGGTTATGCCTGTCAATTGGGGAATGACTGAACAAATTGTGGTATATGCTGGTGATGGAATACTATTGTGCTCAAAGGAATAATAAACTGGAGGAATTCCATGTGAACTGGAATGACCTCCAGGACTTGATGCAGAATGAAAGGAGCACACTGTACACAGAGGCTGATACACTGTGGTAAAATCAAATGTAATGGACTTTTGTACTAGCAGCAATGCAATGATCCATAACAATTCTGAGGGATTTATGGAAAAGAACACTACCCACATTTAGAGGAAGAACTATAGGAGTGGAAACACAGAAGAAAAACAACTGCTTGAACACATGGGTTGGTGCAGACATGATTTGGGAAGTAAACTCTAAATGATCATCCTAGTACAACTATGAATAATATGGAAATAGGTCTTGATCGATGACACATGAAGAAACCAGTGGAAATACGAGTTGGCTACAGTGGAGTAGTTGGGGGAGGGAGAAAGTAAGAACATGAATCACATAACTATGGAAAAATTTTTTCTAAAAAAAATTAAAAAAATAAATCAGGTTTACATGCCATCTTTCTTTGGAACAACTTAAAGTACTTTCACTAAAATTGAGTCATGTCTTCATGTTAGGATGTCTACTAATGTGGAAAAGAATTACGTAATATCCCCAGTCAAATAGGACATTTTTGGTCAAATTTTGGGGAGAAAATGTTAGATGGCAAGCTTAAAAGATGGCATTTATTCAGAAAATAATTTCCAATATGTGACGTGTATTTATTGTACTTAAAGTCAATCTCTCCTATGCCTTATCTATTTCATTATATAGTCATCTCAATGATTATTGACATTCAAGGTATTGACCTTGGGCACCTTGCCTGGATGATGAGCCTTAGATTTTCTTTTTACCTCTATCATTTTTATAAGAATAATATTTTTCATAATGCCATTAGGCTTAAAAAGAACCTGAGATCTTTTCATAATCTGTGAAGTAAGTAGTGCAAGAATTATCATCTCTATTTTTAAAATATGATTTTGGGCAGTTGCTTAATTTCTCTAGCCTCAGCTTCCTCATCTATAACATGAGGATGATATTATTTGTACTATTTACTTTGCTAGACAGTTATGAGTCAAATTAAATAATGTATACAAAATACCATGTAAATGTAGAGTATATGTAATTTGTTATTTATACAGGAAAAAGGACTGAGGAATTTTCTTTTTTTAATTAAATTTTTTTTTACTAATTCCATGTAACAAGAAATTTTCACATACATTTTCCAAAGTTATATGATCCAAACTGTCTCTCTCCCTCCTTCCCTTCTCCCTCCCAGAGCTGGCAAGCCATTCAATCTGGGTTAAAAATGTATTATCATGTTAAACATATTTTCATATTGTTCATTTTTCATTATTCATTGTAAATGAACAAACTTACAAAACTAAAACCTCAAAACATGTACTCAAATAAACAAATGATAAATCATATGTTTTCATCTGTATTCTGACTCCAACAGTTCTTTCTCTGTAGGTGGAGAGCATTCTTTGCCATAAGTCCCTCAGAACTATCCTGGATCAGCCAATGAATTTTCAACAGCGGTTTGAAGCAATAACTATATTCTATTTAATCCTGAGTTAACCCAAAGAAATCAAGGATGGGGAGAGGATCTACTTGTACTAAAATATTTATAGCAGTTCTTTTCATAGTGGTAAAGAATTGGAAACTAAAGAGCTGCCCATCAACTGGGGAATGACTGAACACATTGTGGTATATGGTTGTAATGGAATACTATTGTGCCATGAGAAATGTTGAACAGGATAAGTTCAAAAAAATCTGGAAAGACTTATATAAACTGATGGAAAGAGAAGTGAACAGAGCCAGGAGAATACCGTATACAGTAACAGAAATATTGTATGATGATCAACTGTGAAAGACTAAACTACTATCAGCAAAGCAAGGTTATAAGATAACCTCAAGGAACTTGGCATAAAAAATGCTATCCATAGCCAAAAGAGTTTGGTTGCAAATCAAAGCATACATTTTTCACTTTATTTCCTTCATGAATTTTTTCTTATATGTGTAACATGTACCTTTTTTCACTGCATGAGGAGTATAAAATAGGTACTATATGGCAGAGGTGGAAGAACCACAATTTGGAACAGTAACTGCAACATTAGACTTTTTTTTTTTAACATGTTGGTTAGTCTTGAGGAATTTTTTCTTCCTTCCTTCCTTCCTTCCTTCCTTCCTTCCTTCCTTCCTTCCTTCTGTCTCTTATACA
>NC_058131.1:580031848-580068476 GCF_016433145.1 Gracilinanus agilis
CCTTTCTTTCTTTCTTTCTTTCTTTCTTTCTTTCTTTCTTTCTTTCTTTCTTTCTTTCTTTCTTTCTTTCTTTCTTTCTTTCTTTCTTTCTTTCTTTCCTTCATTACAAGTAGTGGCTCCCTGGGATATGATGGAGGGAGAGACACAGAGGGAAATGTATATGATGTTAAAAAAAAACAAAATATATCAATAGAATTCTTTTTCAAACAAAATTTCAATCAGCTTGGATACTTAGAATGGAATACTCAATAGAGACCCTTAGGGTTATGTGCTATAAAGTGCAAAACAGGTTAATTTGAACTGTCAAATGCTAAGATATAACCAACATATCCCCTTAACTTTAGAAGAACATGATGCGCCCAGTAGATGTCCAGTAAAGAAACTGACATCATCTTGATGAACTTCCCAGGATGAGCCAGGTCTAAAATCCACCCTTAAGGAGCTCAGTGAACTGACTTGTTGGACAGGCATACTTAGTATCAGTCCTTTGAATACTGGAAAATGTCTACTGAATGTGGTGGTTTTCATTTGTGCATGGTTAATGCTTATCTGTTCTTTCCAACAATAATTAGCCAACAGGTTCAGCTGCTTCTTAAATATGCTGCTAGTTACAGATAATAAAACCATGTCATCAGCACAGAGGAGAATGCTTATATTCCTCTTTGCTATAGCTGGAGGGTATGCATCCATTTCATCTAATTGCTAAACCAAGTTATTTAAATAAAAGAGTTTTTTTAAGCGTGTCTGCAGAGGAGGGGGAGCTTGGACACAGTCTCATTTTAAACCATGGAGGAGTGAAATTTTATCATAGGATCAGAGGTTTAGAGTTGGAAATAACTTCTGAGGTCATCTAATCCAACCTAACTCATTTTATAGTTAGGGAAATTGAAGTCTAGAGTAGCTAAGTTGTATGATATTCCATAGCTTCCTTCAAGGATTAGCTCATGTTCCATCTCCTATGGGATCCCTCTCCTGATTCCCTTAGCTGTTAGTGTTCTCTTTCTGTTTCTTAGCAGGCAGCTAGGTGAGGTCGTATATAAAAAGACCATAGGTCTTGGGGTTAGAGTGGCTTGAATTAAAATCCTGCCTGAAGTACTCATAGCTGTGTGACTCTGAGCAAGTCTTTTAACTGCTTTATGCCTCAGTTTCTTTACCTTCCATCTTAGAATCAATACTATGTATGGGTTCTAAGGCAGAAGAGCAGTAAGGTACAGGCAATGGTAGTTAAGTGACTTGCCCAAGGTCACACAGCTAGAAAATTTCTGAGGCCGTATTTGAACCCAAGATCTCCCATTTCCAAGCTTGGCTCTCTATCTACTGAGCCACCTAGCTGCCCCTAAACTTCTATGCTCTTAAACACCTAAGGTTAGTTGTTGTCCAATCATTCCTCAGTTATGTCTGAGACCCTATCTGGAGTTTTCTTGGCAAAGACACTGGACTGTTTTGCCATTTCCTTCTCCAGCTTATTTAACAGATAGGGAAACAGAGGCAAAGGATATTAAGTGTTTTGCCCAGGATTACACAGTTTGGTGTCTGAGGCCAGATTTGAACTCAGGAAGATGAGTCTTCCTGACTCTTGACCCAGGATTCTAGAGTGACCCTTGCAAAATTGACAACACCTCTGAGAAGCTAATCTAACAGGGTATGTCTATAGCCATTTGTCTGATGATTTGTGTGTATACTTTTCATAATTTGAGAGACATTTAGGAAAGAGCTGGCATTTGCCAGGTATTGAAGGGAATCTAGCTTAGAAGTAATCATTTTTCACTTGAAGAAACTGAAGTCACACAGCTAATAATGCATCTTCTTTATGACTGATGGCATAAATATATTCTGTATTTCTGTTCACTACATATTCACATACGATGACAACAAGAGTTAGCATGGTGTAGTAAATAGAAAATTGGGCTCAATGTTAAGAAAACTGGGGTCTAGTCAATACCTCAGGGGCAGCTAGGTGATTCAGGAGAAGTCTTGAATTCAAATCTAGTCATAGACACTAAACATGAGACCCTGGGCAAGTCATTTAACCCCATTTGTCTCAGTTCCCTCATCCATAAAATGAAAAGGAGAAGGAAATAGCAAACCTCTCTAGTATCTTTGCCAAGAAAATTCTAAATGGATTTGACTACACAACAAAAAATTTCACCTTTGACAGAAGCTGGCTGTGTGTCAATGTGGGTCATTGGACAGAGTGGTGAATTTAGAGCCAGGAAGACCTGAGTTGATATTTTGCCACTTGTCATATACTGGTTGTATGACCCTGGGCTAATCATTTAATTTCTCAGTGCTCTAAGCCAGAGTGGTCAAATCCAGAGTGGGCTGGCCACATTATGATGGCAGTACTCTGAAGTGCGACCTGAACCAGATTAAAGTGTAATTGGGAAATATTTAACAAAATAAATAAAAGTAAATAGAACATAGATAATGCTAATAAGTAATTTTCTAAATTGATATGAGGCCCACAGGGATCCTTATGTACAGGTTAGTGATCCTCATTTCTATTTAAGTTTGATACCTCTGCTCTAGGTAACTCTCTAAAAGTTAAGTTGTAGAGAAGGTAAACAGAGGTAAAATTTCTTACCTAGGCATTCCTTTTGCCAGGTCCAGTATCTAATTTTCAAAATAGTAAGGGTTTCCTCTTGTTTGTTAATAATATTTTAAATACTGATTACTTAACAAAAGAAACCTTTACATCTTTTTTAGATCTCTCATGTTAGAGGCAGAGTAACAAAGAAGAGAAAATACCAGATTTGGAGACATGGGACCAGAGTTTGAATCCCAGTTTGGCCATTTGATCTGGGTGACATTGGGAAAGGTATTGACACTCTCTGGGTCTCAGTTTCCTTAGTTGTAAAATGAAGGAGTTGAACTTGATCTCTAAGGTTCCTTTTCACTTTAAAAGTACATTTTTTCTTTTAAGATGCAAACTGACAGAAATCTGTGAGGTTTGTCTTCAGTGGTTCCTTCCTGTGCCCATTTTTGATGTCTCAATAGTTCTTTGTGAATTAAATTCCCCTAACCTCTTCTGGGAAAGGAATCTGTGAAATTAATGCACTCCACGGCATTTGGACCCAAACATTTCATAGACTACTAGTGCCTCTTTCCTAACTTCCATTAATTATTGTACTGTTAGTTTCTACTTAAGAAAATAGCTCAATGATAAAAAGGTTCTATAATTCAGTAATGTTTTAAAGTGGTTTCATTTTATTCATCACAATAGCATCTACTTGCATCAAAAATAATCCATATATGTGTGAGATAAATTATTTATTTAATTTGTAGAAGATATATTTGCTTATTTATTTATTAATAGAATTTATTCCCATGTATCTCCCCTCTACACACCATAGAAAGCACAATCTGGCAAACAGATAAATTTATAGATAATGTATTTTGTGTTTCCTTTTAAATTCTTTATCTGGAGGTGAATCTTCACAAGTTATTCTTCAAAAATTAAACTGTACGTGCTGTCCTCTTCTGAGCTTGTGGTTTGGCCATTTTTCTTGTTGGAATATATGAAGTGATTCAAAGTGAAGTGAGCAGAACAAGGAAAGCATTATACACAGTAACAACAATAATGTATGGTCATCAACTATGAATAACTTAATGATTATAAACAAGTTAAGAATCCAGGACATCTCCAAAGAACTCATGAGGAAAAAGGACATCCACCACAGAGGGAACTGACAAAGTCTTAATGCAGATTAAAATTTACCGTTCTTCACTTTATTTTCTCCATGAATTTTCTCTAATATAAGCAATATGTATCTTGTTTCAGAATATGATGAACATAGAAATATGTATTACATGATAATATATGTACAACTTATATCATAATCTCTGCCTTTTGGGGAGAGGGTAGGGGTGGGAGGGAGATAGAGAACATGGATTGCAAAATGTCAGAAAACAATTATTGAAAATTGTACCAATTTGTAACGTGGAAAAAATCAAAAGTTTAAAAAATTAAATAACTTCAAAAATTAATTCTATAGTTGTTTATAGTGTTTTCCTGGTTCTACTCATTTCACTCTTTATTATCTCATGTAGTTCATTCCAAGTTTTAAAAAGTTAATCTGCTCATTACTATTTGTTTATTTATTATACTAAATAATTTCTGATACAGACCCCTAGAAATAAGCATTCCACAGGTAGAAAATTCCTACTCTAAGTAGGTAGTAACTAATAACTGCTCATTGTGCGTTTAGGCAGGGTATGCTGGTAAATGTTTAACAATGGGCTCTCTGAATAAAAAAAATATCACAAGTTTAATCAGCATTATTAAGATTTTCTCCATCATTTTCTAAAGTCTAGATAATTAACAAAACAATAAATGAAGCCCTGATTCCTAGCAGTCAATGTTTTCCAAGGTATAAATGCTTATACTGAAAGTTTAACAATTGGTTCACCAAAGCTAGTTTGAGCCTGCTTCAACACACCCCTCCTCTCAGGAGATAGTTACATCCAACAACAAGCATTTATTAGGCACCTAATATATGCCAGGTACTATAGTAGTTGTTGGAGATGAAAAGGACCTAAATCAAACAATTCTTTCCCTTAAGGAGCTTACAATCTATAGAGAGAAATGGCAAATATGTAAAAAAAATCTTATAAGTAAAAGGTAATTCGATACGAGGAGGCACAAATATCTTGGAATTCAGAAAAAGTCTTAAAGAGGTCGTGTTTGAACTAAGGATTCCAAGGGCATCTAGGTAGTGCAGTGGGTAGAAGGCTGGACCTGGAGGAAGGAAGACTCATCTTTCTGTGTTCAAATCTGCCTTGAGATACTTAACTATGAGACCCTGGGCAAGTCATTTTACCCTGTTTGCCTCAGTTTTGTCATCTGTAAAATGAACTGAAGAAGGAAATAGCAAACCACTCCAGTATCTTTGCCAAGAAAAACCCTAATGGGGTCATGAAAAAGACCCAAGTGGGTAAGGAAGGAATGTATTCTGGGCATGATGACAGGTATCCAAAGATTTAGGGCTCAGAGCTGAATATCAGAGCTGTGAGGAGCAACAAGGCCAATTTGGCAGAGGATGCCTAGAAGGGACAGTGCTTCATCCAAAGGAATGACTCTGTATTGGTGGAAATTCAGGTACAGTGGCACCTTGAGTAATGGAGGCGTTTGGGAGCAGGGTAGTCTTCCCAATATATCTCAAGTTGTAGCACAAGATGATGAGCTTTTACTCTGCCTACGTGTAATAGCAGTGTAACCTACCCCAAGCAACAAAAAGGAGCAAGGGTAGCAAGACTCTTGGAGTGCCTTCCAATGGAAGTTCTCCCAGTGGACCTGGTTGCCCTCCATGTGTCCACCATCCTTCGTCTGATTTGGGGAGGATTGTTGCTCCAGTGAAATGCTATGTGTCTGGCATTATTTCCTCCACGGGAGGAATGGAATGCAGGACCAGGAGCAGATGGCACATAATGACATCTTAATTCTGGAGAGCGCCAAAGAACTATTTCATGATGATTGGTATTTTCATATTGCCTTCAGGTGTTGGTTTAAGAGAGTAGAGAAAAAAGAAAAGTTAAAAAGATTTTTAAGATTTCGTAAAAGGGAGAGATTGGTACAAATCAGACCTGGTAATAATGCCCTACGAACCTGTCAGTTTATAGTAAAGTGACACGCGGTAGCTGAGGGGAATGAATCATTGCCCCATGTTTTATGGTGATGGACTTGTTTCACTTTGATGAATCGAGTAGTTTGACTTATTAGAAAAA
This sequence comes from Gracilinanus agilis, assembly GCF_016433145.1. Taxonomy (NCBI): domain Eukaryota; kingdom Metazoa; phylum Chordata; class Mammalia; order Didelphimorphia; family Didelphidae; genus Gracilinanus; species Gracilinanus agilis. Next base: position 580,037,573 of record NC_058131.1, read on the forward strand.
TGAACTGAAGTGTTTGCCCTGGTTCAGAATTTCCAAATGCCCCTGCAGGATAAAAAGGTCTCTTTTCTGTGTCTATTTAATTTTATAATATGCAAAATGCTCTCCATAAAGCATCTTGTCTTGAATTTATCCTGGCTTTAAACAAATGTCATGATCCGTTCTAGTTTAATGATTAATGTTATTCATTTAAATATTGTAGATCTTTTCTTTACCATTGCTAAACTTGCTTGGGAATGCGGAGTTTCTTGAAATATACATTTATGCTCCTAAATACCACTTTGAAAAATGAAAAAAAAAACTGTGCCTATAATAAATACTGAAGCAAATTAGGCCTAATCATAGCAATTCCTCTGGTTTGCAATGTTTGTTTACCAGATTTTATAGGGAAATTGCCACGGTGCCCAAGACCTAGGTCTGTTAAAAACCCCATCCTTCGATTTTGCTGCCATTAAAAGTTATGTCTCTAGGAAACATCTTTCTCTTAGCAGGATCCTATAGAAATTAGGAAGAAGATGCCAGGAAGATGTGTACCCAAACATGTAAATCTGTTTGTACACATTTGAAGAAAAGCTCTCATACATTTCTTAAAACACACACATTAATATTGCTTACTTTTCAGCGGGGGTAAATGAGGGTCTTGGAGACCTCCTTAGAATAGGCTGGAGTTAAATAATATTGCATGTTTTTCATTTTACTGTGATGAATGCAAAGCTATTAAATAACCTTTTAAAGAGTTGGTGTAATTATCTGTAAACAGTAATGTTACAAAAAAAAAAAAGGTCAAGTTGTCCTGCCATTAGATGTTTATGGATATAAACTGGATTTATGTTTCCATAAAATAAGCGCCGACTAACTAGATTAATTCTACACAAACTAAACCAACTGTAGTAATATTTAGACACAATAAAATGATACCAATTAAAACAATTTTATTTTTTGGTGTCATATTGATTAATGGCGCACTAAAATTAACCAGAGACCTTAAACTCCGAATGGCTGGAGGAAGGCATTCACATCTCAACATTATTACCAACAAGAAGAGCAGTTAAGTGAGATGGCGCTGCAATAGTATGAATATTTAATTAATAATTAGTCATGTAATTTCTCCTCAGGAATTATTATCCCTCAAACTGGTTTGTGAATTTAATTATTAGCAGCCTTTTTGTTTCCATGTCCCCTCATTACTGTCAGGATTGATGTAACATAAACTTCATTAAAAATTAAAGCAAGAGTCTTAATTACAAGGCTACCCTGACTGAAGTTAGAATTAGCCAACTCAGTGATGTGCAAATGAGTGCATTATTTAAGAAACATGCTGGAAGTAGTTATGCTAATGTAGAAGGTTCACAGTAGCAGACCTTTTTCACTTGGAGTTGCATATTCATTAACGGCACTATGCAAATTTAATGTAGCAGCCTTAGTAATGCGTTGTTAATTTATTCAGATTTATTGAGTACGACTTGTAAAAAAAAGTACAAATTTAATTACTCTATCTAGTTGGGATGATATTAGGAGATAGCGGAGGTTTAAAATGTGTTGATCTGGGTTACTGCAGTTTGATGGAAGATTTGGTATCAAAGGACACAATTTTGATAACTGGGCTTGAAAGAATATTTGATTTACTTATGGAATGATCTAAGAAATCACTAAAATTGCACATGTTCCTTCCCAATAGGAAAGTAAAAAAAGTCTCAGTTGTATTAACTTAAGAGCTAAAGCAGTGCTGAGTCCACAGTCTAATGGATGTAATGACTCTACAGAGACCAGTAAAGGTTATGGATTGGCATCTATGGGAAGCCAACTGTCTTTGTGGAAAGTTCATTGGCTGGTACACGCTCCTTCCTCCACAAAGCGGCTGAGGATCAAGTTTAGCAACAGGAATCCCATCCCTATCCTCCACTGGAAGCATCACCAGGCAAGGGCCAGGGGAGAATTTGTTAGGGCTGCCCGATATCGCAGCTTAGGTTTCCGGTTAGACTGCTTTCCAAGTGTAGAACAAGGCTGTACAATCATTGAACACTGATTCAACTGAATTCAATTGTACTCACCAAGTGTTAGTTAAGTAAATGTATCATGGACCTGGCCTCGAGGTTACAGGTTCCAAATGCAGAGCGAGGCCATAAAAGCACTGAGCATTGATTTGAGTCAATCCTACTTACCAATTGCTTGTTAAGCGATCTCATGGATCTGGTCTTGGGGTTACAAAGCCAGAAAAATGAAACAGCCCCTGCCCTCCAGCAGCTTACATTCTATAGGGAAAGTCATCCATGAGCACACATGTTTTGAAGCTGACTTTTTCTAGGAAGCCAGTGCTTGCAAACAGGCCAATTAATTCTAAATTAATTGTTTAAAGTTAAACAAAGCAGTCGATGGCAAGCTGTTGATATTTTTATCACAGAAAGGAATGAAATGATACTTTTTCTTTTTCACTCACTGCTGGAAGTACGTGAGAAATCTTTACAACTTCTTGGCCCATACCTTTGTCATTATCAAAAAGAATTAAGATGCTTTCTAATATTTAAGACAGATTTTACATATATTTAAGCAATCATTCTGCCAAGTCTTCCCCCTACAAATCAGTCTCAGCCAAATGAAGCACATCATAAGCCCAGATAAAAAATTTTATGCTATAATTAGGTTGACTCATCTCCCTGGTTTCTACTAAGTAGTAAAGGGGAAAAAATGAATCCTACAATTTTTTGGAGAATGTTTTGTATTTTCATCTTGATGTTTCAGATATTACCTGTAAGATTACTAACAGTTTTTGAGAGAATTTATTATAATATTCTCAATTTATAGATTTGGAAGCTACTTTAGAGGCCATTTAGTTTAACCCTAGGCCTATGCATGAAACAGATAGTCATTTAGTCTCATATTGAATAACGCCACTGACTTGAACTGAAGTCATTGACCCCACTCTTCATTCTAGAGACACGGAAGTCCAGTGGCAAGACAAAAGTCAGGACACCTGGCAGTGTTCAGGGGTATGGTAGAAGACGTTGGTCCTCTTCAAAAACAAAGGACCACCACCACCAAAAACAAAGGGAATTGGTTAACTCATAAGAAAGCCCATTCCATTTTGGAGGGGTCTACTTTTAGTAAGGTCTCAGGAGCATTGATTCAGAATCAGATTCTCCAAGAGTCCAGTGATAAATCTACTTAACTTTGATATCACCCTATCCACATTTCCCAAACTTGTCCACAAGAACAATATTAGAGACTTTTAAAAATGCTTTGCTAAACTGCAGACACACTATATGTATATGGTAGATGGCCAGCACTGTCTTGATTTTAATTTTAAGAGATATTACCAACAAGGTTAGTAATTCTTAAAACAGGAGATGATGCTAATTTAACAATTTATTTTCTGTGAACTTGTGCTGGTTCCTGGGAACCATTGATGCCCTTTCTGAATGTTCATGAACCATCTATTTAATCTCTTGTCCTAAAATTGGATGTGAGATAGTCTTGAGGTTTCAGAATCTATTTAAAAACATTTAGATATTTGCCTAGCTTCAGCCTTAATCCACGTAGACACTCCCTTAACCAATAAAGATGACAGTTTTTACATGTCTTCCTTGGTAAATAATTTAATGAATTGCTATGGCCTAAAAGCATTTCATCACCTAGTGACCAACCATCTGGGGTATAAACCTCTCTGAACATATCTAGAGTGGTGCTCAGATGCCAGACATTCAGCCCGTGGCTCATATGATGCTTGAAGCTTTTCCAGTGTGGCAGAATGCTATTATAGTTCCTACTCTAATGCTTCATTGAGCGGAGTGGAGTGGAGTGGAGATGGCTCTGGGTTCTTGAAGGTTATGACCATGGAGCACAAGTTAGGATACAAAGTAGGTACTTATTATATGTTTGGTGACTGACAACTTGAGATGATGTCATGTTGGGCTCTATTGATGGATTTCTATATGAGTCAACCTGGTTAAATGAAGAGATGATTGTTATCAAAGAGTTGGGCACCAAGTGATAATTTTTTTTGACTCCCAGCAATGTGTGAAGACTATTTACTATCTCTGCCCACCCCTGTCCATCTTCCATTCAGCTGTCAAAGTGATTTTCCTAAAGTGCAGGTCTGACAATGACAATCCTTGTGGCTCCTTATAAGACCAAGTTTACAATCTCCTTTGTTGTGTCTGACTTTTTGTGACCCCTTTGGGGGTTGTCTTGGTAGTGGTTTCCTATTTCCTTCTCCAGCTCATTTTATAGAGGTGGAAACAGAGGCAAAAAGGCTTGAGTTACTTGCCCAGGGTCACACAACTATGACGTGTCTGAGGCCAGATTGGAATTTAGGAATATGAGTTTTCCTAACTCTTAGCCTGACACTCCATTTACATTTTTGCCATCAAGTTGCCCCAGAAAATTCTCTTCTTGGCTTTCAATGCCATTATTCTCAGCCCCTTTGTACCTTCTCAATATTTTTATAGCCTGCTCCTCTCTATAGACTCTAATATTGATCTCTTTGCTATTTCTCAGACTTGTCACTTCCATGGATTTTCACTGGCTGATTCCATGATTAGCACTCTCTCCTTCTCCACTTCCATTCCTATTCTCATTTCATCTCACAATCCACTTTCTGCAATAAATTTTTCTGAAAACTCCTTAATGCTAATGTCTTCCCTCTGAAATTATCTCCAATTTGACCTAAGTATTTAAATTTTTTTTTAACCTTTACCTTCTGCCTTAGAATCAGTACTAAGTTTTGGTTCCAAGAAAGAAGAGCAGATAGGGCTATACATTTAGGGTTAAGTGACTAGTCCAGGATCACACAGCTAGGAAGTGTCTGCAGTCAAATTTGACCCTAGGACCTCCCATTTCTAGGCCTGCTTTTCTAGCCACTGAGACACCTAGCTGCCCCAGTCTATATATTTCTTGTTTGTATAAGGTTACTTGTTGTCCCCTTTATCAGACGGAGAGCTCCTTGAGGAATGGACTGGTTTTGCTTTTCTATACTAATCATGGCTTGACATAGTATGTCGTGGTAAGTAGCAGGAACTTAGTGCATTCTTGTTGACTTGTGGAGGGGTTGTGATAAACTTCAATGGAAGAGTACTGACACTGTTGAAATTTGATATTTGAAATATTAACGTATTATGAAAATATTGAGCCATTTCATTACAAATTTTAAGCAGATGAATATATAACTAAATTATATAAAAAACCATGAACTATTATAAAACCAGGGCTAAAAGCACCTTTAAATAAAGAAGTAAATATATAGACACATTATTTATCTTTCTATCTATCTATCAATCTAATATCTGCCTCAGGCAGTCGTGGCTTTTCCTTGATGGATAGATCTGTGGTCCTGTGTTCTACCCAAGTAAGTGTAAGGAAATATGACTTCTGATTGGCTTAGAGACATACTTAATATTATTTCTTTTTTAAAATTTCATTTATTTGTATATTTGTTCCATTAAAATACTCAAGTAATTCTCTACTTCCCCTCTCCCCTACTAGAAAAGGAATCATTTGATGAAAAGATACCTGTATATATACAAATGCTGTCTTCCTTATTTCTATTTATCAGTTCTTTTTCTGGAGGTGGACAAATATAAGTCATTCTCTTACTGTATATAACATTCTCTTTGTTCTTTTTCATTCTTATGGCATATGATTGGGATGGAATATTTAATATAATTTCAATGTGATTCTGATACTGAAAATATTAGTGGCTTTCTAGTCCCAGAGAGAAGAACTACTAAGGAATGGGTAGAAGTTATTTTGATCTCCAAAAAGACAACTGGTCCAGAAATCTTTCCTTTCATTAATTAGCATTTGGGAAGTAACCAAAGGAGCAAACACTTAATTTCAGCAATGACTGTGGCAAGGCTGTTCTAACTCTCGCCAAATTAGAAAGTCTTTAGTTTTTGTATTGGCATCAAAATACATAGAAAAAATTTTGCTTAAGTCATTCTCCCAGTATGTAAGGTAGAGCTATAAATTACATTATTGTTTTGCTGTCTCTGATGTAGTATATATATATATATACATATATATGCATATATGTATATATATATATAATTAGTACATTACTCATATTGCATTCTAGCAGTACACTGCAGTTGCATTTTATTCTGCCATGAGGCTTCTGGATGGCACAACAGATAGAGTGCTGGACCTAGAGTCAGGAAGACTCAATTTCAAATCCAGCCTTATACCTTTACTAGTTGCATGATCTTAGACAAATCATTTAACTTCTTTCTGTCTTAGTTTTTCATCAATAAAATGGGGATAATGATAGCACCTACTTTTCAAGTTTTTTTTAAGGAAATGGAGATATTTTTAAAGTACTTTTTGAGCCTTAAAGTTTTATATAAATGTTAGCTATATTCATCATCATCATTATTATTATTCATGAAGTCTTAGTTTCAGGGAGTGCCCTAGGATCACAGAGTTTTCTTTTTTTTCTTTTGTAAACATTTTTCTAAACCCTTAACTTCTGTGTATTGGCTCCTAGGTGGAAGAGTGGTAAGGGTGGGCAATGGGAGTCAAGTGACTTGCCCAGGGTCACACAGCTGGGAAGTGTCTGAGGCCGGATTTGAACCTAGGACCTCCCGTCTCTAGGCCTGACTCTCAATCCACTGAGCTACCCAGCTGCCCTTCGCAGAGTTTTCAAACTAAACAAAGTACTTACCAGAAGTGCTTAGCCATTACAAAGTCCTGATGAATGGAGCCACAGTGAAATTTATCATGTAAATATAAATCCTATAACTTGGTGGGGCATGAAAGTTTCTCACCTTTTCCTCTGATATAGGAAATGTGTTATTATCCTTATTTGAGTAATAAGGCAGTTTCAGGTCTTAGAGAATGTAGAGACTTATCCAAAGTTCATGGATGGTGAGATACTGCAACCCAGGACTCTTCCTGTTACTCTGCCTACGAAGCAACATCTTTGCTAAATGAGTTAAATGATCGATGCCTACGTTTCTGTCAGAGCAGAATTTACAGAGGGAGAGATCTATCTTCTGTACTTGAATAGTAATTTTTGTTTTGAAGATAACTCAATCAATCTATTAACAAATACATTTTTGAACAACTCGTGAGCAAGGTCCTGTGGCAGATGCTGTCTGAGAGAAGAGAATTAGTAATAATCCTGCTCATGAACCTCACATATGTCTGAAGGTAGGCTTACTAGGGGAGTCAGGCACAGCAATAAATCAATAAACAACCTTTATTAAATTATCTGTTGTGTCCCAGGCAGTAGGAATGGGCAGATGAGAAAAATCTGTTCCAATAACCATAAAGGCAGGTGAAGGGGGCCCTGTGGAGCTTAGTCAGACATCAAAAATACCAGTCATTCAATGCCTCTTGGGTCATCTCCAGTCACTCTGACTTTTGTCCTGCCACTGAACTTAGATGATTCTGGAAGAGAGAGTGAGGCTGATGACTTTGGGCTACTCTGCCTCACATAAATCCAATTCATGCCCAAATCAAGACATCACCCTTTGGTGTCATTGGTTCACTTCAAAAATGAAGGATAAATAATAATGATATCTCAGGCCTTCTGCTAGGTGACAGAGATGTAATGACAAAAATGAAAAAGTCCCTCCCCTCAGTCAACTTGCACTCTATTGGGCACATTGCATTCATATACATAAAATAGAACTCATAACATGAATTCTCTTATAGTTCAAAGTACATTGTTATAAATTGTGGGTATAAATGCATGTATAATATAATGCTTTCTACATACTATGAGTATAGAACACAGTGAATAACAGTTGAATGAATTAATATAGGCATTAAGAGAAGAGGGAGGAGGGAAGCTAAGTGGCTCAGTGGATTGAGAGCCAAGCCTAGAGATGGGAGGTCCTGAGTTCAAATGTGATTTTTCTAGCTGTGTGACCCTGGGCAAGTCACTTAACCCCCATTTCCTAGCCCTTACCACTCTTCTGCTTTGGAACCAATGCAGAATATCAATTCTAAGACAAGAGGTAAAGATTTGAGAGAGAGAGAGAGAGAGAGAGAGAGAGAGATTGAGAGATTAATAAAGGTTAGGAATAGTTAGAAAGAAAGATGAAATTTGAAGGATGGCTAAAATTGAATAAAGAAAGCAAAGATAGGTCAACAACACAAACAATAAGTACAAGAGTGGTAATTTAGCTCAACACTAAAAAGCAATTGAATTCAGTATAACTAGAATGGCCAATCTTGGTCCCAGAAAACAGATAATAATGCATACCACTTCTTCTCAGTAGAAGGACAGGAAGCTAAGAAAATTAAATGTTGCCCACACTGATAAGAGAATTGATTTTGTTTACCATTTTGTCTTTGTTACAAGAGATTCAAGATTCCCTGTGGGTGGTGTATTGGGAAGTAATTAACATTAAAATGACTTTAGAGGGTGACTAGGTGGCTTAGTGGATAGAGAGTCAGCCTAGAAATGAGAGGTCCTGGGTTCAAGTTTGACTTCAGATACTTTCTAGCCTTATGATGCTGGGCAAGTCACTTAATCACCATTACCTAATCTGTTCTGCTCTTCTGCTTTCAAACCAATATATCCTATTGATTCCAAGACAGAAAGTAAGTTGTTTTTTTAAATGACATCAATAATAATAAATAATAAAGCATTTTTTAAAAAAAGAATAGGTAGCAGTAAAATAGATGAAGAGGAGAAGATGAACAGAAAGATGCTAGAATATTTGCTAAAACCTAATAAGGGGACATTTAAAAAGGAAAGTGGGGTTTTAAACATCATAAGAATAAGATGAAGGAGAAGGAGAGAAATGTTAGCACAAAAAAGATCTGGTGGGGGAGGTTAATGAACAACTCAATAGGAATCAATGGTATGATTTTTTTTTTCTTTGTCTGCAGTAGGTAACTGTAGGCACAGTTCTGTTCTAACTTGTTCTGTTAGAGATGCTTATGGTATTCAGAGGTTAAATGACCACTCATGGGTCATGTAACTATTTTGTATTAGGCCTTGAACCAAGGTCTCTTTGATGCCAAGGCTAGCCTCCCATCTTGGGCTGTTAGATGGCACAGTGGAGAGAGCACTAGGCTTGAAATTAGGAAGATACTTCATAAATTCAAATCTGAACTTAGATACTAGCTGTGTGACCCTGGGAAAGTCACTTAACTTTGTCTTAGTTCCCTCATCTGTAAAATGAGCTGGAGAAGGAAATAGCAAACCACTCCAGTATCTTTGCCTGGGAAACCCCAAATGGGGCCATGAAGAGTTGGATGCTAATAAAACAACTCAGCTACAATGAGCCTTCTGTCTCTTCTATCAGGTTGCTTAGTTTTAGAGGGCAAACACAAAAGCTTTTGTGCAGGCTGCATTCAAAAAGTATCTAGGACTAGAGAGATAATGGTCCCACCAAATTCTGCCTTGGTTAGACTAGATATGAAGTGTTGTGTTTGGAATAGAGTCCCACATTTTAGGAAGAATATTGATAAGATGGAGCACCTCCAGATGAGAGTAACTAAGCCCATTAAAATCTTGACTATCCAGCTAAACATTTGAAGGAAGTGGAAATGTTTTATCTGAAAAAAAAAAGAGAGAGAGAAGGCTTGGGGGGGGGGGGAATCTGATACCTACCTTTAAATATTGATGGATTGTTTTGTGAAAGTAGATTTTTCTGCTTGGCCTAGAAGAACAGACTTAGCAGTCATGGGCAGAAATTTGATAGACAAACTTAAGTTTAACATATGGAAAAACTTCCTTACTTATTAGAGCTATCCATAAGGAGAGTGAGCTTCCTTAGAGGTAACAGGTTTCCTGTTACTGGATGCTTCCAGTAGAGAAAAGCTGGATAAGTACTTGTTGGGGAGGAAGATACTAGTGTAGAAATTCTTGTGCTAGTATGGGTTGGCCTCAATAATCTAAAGGGCAGGAATTGTTAACCATTTTTGTGTTATGAGACCCTTTAACTGTTTGGTGAAGCTTATGAATTCTTTTGCAGAATAAAATTTTTAAATGCATAAAATAAAATACTTAGGATTACAAAGGAAGTTAATTATGTTGAAACACAATTAAAAAAATAATTAAAAAATAAATGAATGTGCAGGAGCAGCTATGTGGTTCAGTGGACAGAGAGCCACACCTAGAGATGAGAGGTCCTGGATTCAAATCCTGCCTCAGACCTTCCCTAGCTGAGTGGACAAGTCTCTTAACTCTAATTGCCTAGCTCTTTTGCCTTGGAACTGATACTTAGTATTTATTCTATGACATTTAAAAATAAGTAAATGTACACATTCCCCCTGAAGAACTCTGCTCTAGGATCCTTTCTAACTTTTAGATTTTGTGAATGATCAAGACAAATTCAGGGAACAATTGAAATTATTGTAGATAGAGCCAGAGGATTAATATCAGAAAAGAGGTTCTTCACCTTTTTTTTTCATATTTTTGATCCCTTTGATAAACTGATGAAGATTTTGCACTCCTCAGAATGATATTTTTAAATGGAGGCAATTCATAGAGTTACAAAGGAAACTAATTACATTAAAATACAGTTACGAAAAAGTTTTTTAAAACTAAGTTCATGGACCTCCAGGTTAAGAGCATGTGATATAGAAGAACAGTAAGAGAGAAGGTTGGAAAAGTACTATGGGATCTGATTATGGGAAACCTTTAATGTCAAGCCAAAAAGTTTGGGCTTTGCCTAAAATGGAATCACTGAAGCTTTTTAAATAGGAAAATAATATGATCAAAAATTAAGACTAAATAAAGATAGTATTGGGTAGGAAGTAAGGAAATAGCTGAATAAAAGTAGCATTGCACTTATAGTTAAAGTACCCCAGTTTGAACCCCAACTTTGTTACTAACTAGCTATGAGACTTTAAACGTGTCAGTCTCTCAAAGCCTTATTTTCTCCATCTGTACAGGGAGGAAAGTGGGGAGAGACAACGTTAGATCTAGAGATCTAGGTCTTTTTTAGCTGGGATAATCAGTGATTCAGTGATTAGAGGCTGGGGACAGAGAGATCAGTTTGTAAGTATTTCACTATTCCAGATATGGGCTGGAGTGGTGGCAGTGGTTTTAAAAAGAACGGAATGTATAGAAGGGTTCTACCGAAGGAAGATCAATAGGTGCCCTTGGTGACCAGTTGGATATAGCCAGAGCAAGGGAGGGAGGAGTCAAAGATGTTTTTAAAGGTCCAAAGCTGATAGGGAGAATGAGCGGTGGTACACTGATAGAAACAGAGAAATCAAGTGCAAAAAAAAAAAAAAATTTAGTGAGGAGGAAACAATACCTTCAGCTTTCAACTTCTTTAGCCTAAGGTACAAATGAAATGGTGAAGATATGAATATCGAGCAAGCATTTAAAGAGGCAGGACTGGAGTAAAAGGATCTGGAAATCAGTTACATGGAAGTATGAGAGAAGAATCAATAGAAGTAGATGAAATTTAGTCCAATAACAAACTGTAACAAGTTATCCCTGATTCCTTCAACTTATGGTTGGGATCACATTCTTGGAATGCAAACTACTCCAGTATCTTTGTCAAAAAAAAAAAAAAAAATCCAGATGGAGTCACAAAGAGTCTGATACGACTGAAACAAAAATATAAAACACATACTGAACAGATACAAGTTAACTTTGTGGGTGCAGTGGAGGAAGGCACTGAGGATTGGGAAGATCTCCTTTTAACAGTCTCCTGCAGAATGTCGTCCTCAAGCTGAGTCTTGAATGAAACTAGGTTTTCCAAGAGGCAGAGGGAAGGATACTGTGGTAATGTGCAATGTTAGACCTAGAGGTATTAGAGAGCCCCTGAAGCTTATTGGGTAGAGGGTGTAATTGGACTGATATTTACCAGGCTTCCATAATCTTTCCCCTCCAACCAAAACATGGGGAAACTCGGGTACAGGTTTTCCCTCCTTCCCTCCTTCAACAGAGATTAGTTTTCTTTAGAAGGAAACAAAACTGTCCCTAAACCTGACTTGCCCCAGTTTCCCTGACACAGTTTCCTGATCACCTAATAACATAAAAGGTCCCAGACATCGGTGGATGGGGGGGGGGGGCTTCAAATCTGAGGGATTTCTGAAGACCATGAGAGTTACCATGTCTTTCATCATATCCTGACTTCATGATAAGACTCATTTCCATTGGAAAATGAAAGGGCTGCTTCCAGAGAAACTAAGTTGCATATTCTTAGGGCAACATCCCTAGTCCAGCCCCACCTCCTATTCCTTGACTATTCCACAATTCTTTTGTTGTTGTTGTTGGTTGTTGTTTTAAAATCCTTGTTTTCTGTCTAACAGTGGATACTAAGTATTGATTCCAAGGCAGAAGAGTGGTAGGTTAGGGATAGGCATTTGGGGTTAAGTGACTTTCCTAGGGTCATTCATCTGGGAAATATCTGAGATCACATTTGAACCCAAGACCTCTTGTCTCTGGGCATGACTCTGTCCGCTGAGCCACTTAGCTGACCTTCTGTGATTCTTTGACAGCTCTGAAACTAACTAGACATGAACCAGGTTCATCCGGCTAATCTGAGGCAAGATCTGAACTTCGGTCTTCCTGACTTGAATGAATGAAGTCCATTCTATCTGCTACAATATATAACGCGGCTACAAGATATAAAGTATACCTAAAATGCTGGAATAAATTTGAGCCTTGAGTCTCACATAAGGTGTTAGATATAAAGCAGCCTTCAATTCAAAGGGTCCTGAACTAAATAGGTACCCATAGGATATTTTGAGGCATGTCTTAGAAACCCCATAAACTTAATATTTTCCCAGGAACTAAGCACCAGGTAGGCAGCTAGGTAGCACAGTATGTAGAGTGCCAGGCCTGGAGCCAGGAAGACTCATCTTCCTGAGTTGAAATTGGGCCTCAGACACTTACTGTGTGACCTTGGGAGAGTCACTTAACCCTGTTTGCCTCAGTTTCCTTCTCTGTAAAATGAGCTGGAGAAGGAAATGGCAAACAGCTCCAGTATCTGCCAAGAAAACCCAAAATGGGGCCATGAAGAGTCAGACGGGACTGAATAAACATCAAGTCGCAGGCTAGATGCCTTTGTCTCCTTTTAGTCATTCAAATAATTTATCCAACAAGCATTTATTAAGTTCCCATTATGTGCCAGGCACCACAGTAAATCCCGGGGACACACAAAAAAAGCAAAAACAGTTTTTAGCCTAGAAGGGCTTTAATAATAGGCATTTGGAGTAGTGACTATATAGGAACTAGACTGAGATTTCAATGGCAGAGTGAACACCCAGATGAAGAAACTCCTACTAATGAAATTATAATCTTAAAGAGTTATCTAGATCAGGTGATGTCAAATTCAAATAGAATTGGATCTCTACAGACTGCATATTCATTTGGAAAACCACAAATTAACATCATCTAGGTTCTATTACATATATTTTTTATTTTGTTAAATATTTCCCAACTATAGTTTAATTCTAAAATTTTAAATTTTCTAAAATTTCTAAAATTTTCTAAAATTTCTAAAAATTTAGAAATTTTGTAGCTTGTTGGCCAAGGGTTTGATACTTCTGCCTAGAACACTGGGAGGTTATGTGACCTGTCCAGAGTCACATGGCTTTTAAAAGATTTGGGATTTGAAATCAGGTCTTCCTTGTTTGTTTTTTCCCTTCTTCAAAGCTAACTCTTTAACTACAGTGTCATGCTGCCTTTCAGTCAATGTGTCAACCCAAAGACCCAGCACCACTTTGAGTTTAGGGGATTTGGATTAGAGGATCCTTAAATTAGGAGTTGGCATCACCACCAGGGGGTCACCCACAACTAATAGCAGTCCTGATTAAGTATTCCTTACTTACCGATTTATTGATCCCTATGTTCTCAGAGGATTCCTGGTTTAATAGATGTGTGAGAAGACATTCCTCTGCTACCCAAGTCAGATCTGACATAGGTGAAGGAAGCAATTGAAATGTCTAATGGGGGGTTGGAGGGAGGGGTCAAGAAACACTAAGAATTGGTTTAGTATAACAAACAGAGAGCTAACCTTACAGTCGGGAAGATCTGGGTCCAAGTTCTACTTTTCTTTTTTGGTAATTAAATAATTATTTTTTTAAACCAATTACATGTAATAACAAATTTCCATATGTTTTCTAAAGTTATGTGATCCAAATTGTCTCCTACCTTTCCTTTCTCTCCCAGAACTGGCAAACAATTCAATCTGGGTTATGCATATATTATCATATAAAATATTTCCATATTGTTCATTTTTATAAGTGAATAATTATATGAAATAAAAACCACAAAATAAAAGCCCAAATAAACAAGTAAAGAATTATATGCTTTGATCTGCATTCCCACTGCAACAGTTCTTTCTCTAGAGGTGGATCCACAGAATTGTTCTGGATCATTGTATTGTTGATAGTAGCTAGTCTGTCACATTTGATCATCCCACAATATTGCTGTTGCTGTGTACAAAATTTTCCTGGTTCTGCTTATTTCACTCTGCATCAGTTTGTGTGGGTCTTTCCAGTTCTTTCTGAAATAATTCTATTTATCATTTCTTACAACACAATAATATTCCATCATCACCATATGCCACAATTTGTTCAGCCATTTCCCAATCAAGGGACATCCCCTCAATTCTTTGCTACCACAAAAAGAGCAGCTATAAATATTTTTGCACAAGTAAGTTCTTTCCCCTTTTTCCAAGTTCTACTTTTGACATGTAGGCTATGTGTTCTCGTGAGTCATTTCTTCTTGGTACTTCTGGACAGCTCTCTAAGTTAATAGAGTAAATGTTGATCTACCGTGATAAAGAGAACCTCTTTTCTAAGAATTCCTTATGTGAATGAAGTTATTGTTGGTCAGTCATTTTTCAGTCATGTCTGACTCTTTGTGACCCCATTTGGGGTTTTCTTGGAAAAGATACTCAAAGGGTTTGCCACTTCCTTCTCCAGCTCATTTTATAGATTCAGAAACGGAGGCAAACAGAGTTAAGTAACTTGCCCAGAGTTACACAGCTTGGAAGTATTTGAGGCCATATTTGGATTCGTAAAGATGAATCTTCCCTGATTCTCAGTGCCCCATCTATTGTTTTACCTCTCATTTTTAATGCTTTGATCAAGCTCATTTCATAGTAAGAATACTTTATCATTCTTTTGAAATTAAAAAAAAATACAGTTGGTGGTTTCATTTCACAAAAACAGTGGCATCAGGCCACTTGCTAGAACAAATGCTTGTTATTGTGGAAATATAAACTTTAACTTACTGTATATAAATGAATGCAGAGTATAGAAGGTTAGACCAGGGAAGCAAGGACTACAAAGATAGAACTGGAAAGGATGGTAAAATAAACCAAAGCTCTGAATTATAATGACCAAGCTTGACCCTAAAGAAGAGATGAGGGTGCAACTATCAGTAATATGAAAATAGTCAATAAATGATAAATGAAAAACCAAGTGGAATTGTACATTGGCTACAGGAAGGGT
Organism: Gracilinanus agilis; assembly: GCF_016433145.1. NCBI lineage: Eukaryota > Metazoa > Chordata > Mammalia > Didelphimorphia > Didelphidae > Gracilinanus > Gracilinanus agilis. Next base: position 580,052,945 of record NC_058131.1, read on the forward strand.
GGGGGACTTGGGGGGGAGGGAAAGAACATAAATCATGTAACCGTGGGAAAAGATTCTAAAATTTTTTTGAAAAATAAAAAAGGAAGAGATTAGAAAATGTACCTCTCTACTTTCAATCAACCGATCAACTAATCAGTCAATTGTCAGACATTTTATTAAGTGTTTACTGTGTGACAAGCACTGTGCTAAGTGCTAGAAAGAAAAAGAATGAGTAAGAATAGTCCCTTCCCTCAAAGGGCTTACTTTCTAATTCTCTAGTCAGAGAGTTTTGGAGAATATGGATAGAGAATATTGTAGACACCATCAAACAAAACTGATGTGTTGGTTGTTTTTTTTTTTCTGATATGTTTCCTGTTTTTTATTTTTGTTACAAAGGAAAGTTTGCTGAGAAAGAAAAGGAAGAGACATTCAAAAATGAATGTAGTGTTAATTAAGAGGAATCAATAAAGAAAAGAAGGAATCACTAAAGAAAAAGAAATCAATAAATTAAAAAAAGAAAAAATGTTTTGTGGGATCATACTATAGGGCTGGCAGAGACTTTAGAAATAATCTAGCAGAGGCCTTAATTTTATAGTTGAAGAAAGTGAGACTCAGAGAGGGTAACTGACTTGCCTAAAATCACATAGGCAGGATCATGGAATTATCAGATTAGAGTTGGATCCACCCAGTCTAATGCCTTCATTTTATGCAATGATCTGGGATAATTCTGAAAGATTTAAGACAGGGAATGCTATTTACCTCCAGAAAAAGAACTGTTGGTGTCAGATGCAGATGAAAACATAAAATCTTTTACATCAGTTTTATTTTGGGGTTTGGGTTTTGTATATGTGTGTTCTTAAAACAATGACCATTATGGAAGTGTGTTCTGTGTGATAATCCATGTGGCCCAGATCAAATTGCTTACCATCTCTGAGTAGAGGAAGGGAAGGAGACTGTTTAGATCTTATAATTTTAGAAAACATGTTGAAAATTATTGTTCATGTAATTGTGAAAATAAAATATCTTTGAACTAATGACATCATTTTAAAGATGAAGAAACTGGATCCTAGAGAAGGTAAGTGACTTGCCATAGGTCACACTATATAATACTAATATACATAATACATTATATATGATATATAACATACAAAGATGTAATATATAATGCATTGCCACCATCATGTGTGATCCAGAGGAAAAAACTGAGATGTAAGAAAAGGAATATGGTATTTTATTCTTCGTATCTTGTAAAAAACTTTTTTCTAGCAATGTTACTCCCTTCGATACCTTTTCTAGGCAACTTGATATAATCTCTTCTAATGTTCTGTTAAACTGGGTCCTCTGAGGAACTCCCTTCTGCTTTGTTACTCCTTCTAACTCATACAGATGATTTTAGGAAATTGATTTTCTGAGCTTTAGTTCTTGGCTTAATGTTTATATGTGATTAAACAGATTTTTTTTTTCTACAGAGGGAGGAGAATGGGAGCCAGAGCTTATAGCTTCAAATGTCTTGGGCTTTAGAAAACTTGAACCTAGTTCACTGGGTTCATGATTCTTATGGAAATGATAAGATTAAGTTCTTAGGCTTACTTTATCAGTTCATGAGAACAGAAATTTCTTAAAAGTACATGTTAAAAAGCCATCCTAGGGAGTAGCTACATGGCTAGGTGGATTGAGAGCCAGACTTAGAGATGAGATGTTCTAGGTTCAAATCTGGCCTTAGACTTCCTAGCTGCATGACTCTAAGCAAATTACTTACCCCCCATTGCCTAACCTTTACCACTCTTCTGCCTTGGAACCAATATATAGTATGGATTTTAAGATGGAAGGTAAGGGTTAAAAAAAAACATCTAGAATATGAATATCTGTTGTGTTACTTTTTGTTTTTTGTTTGATATACAACAACAAAAATCCCCTAAACCCAACTTCCTCAATGTGTGTCGCTTTGCTAGGAGCTCTGAGGAATAATAAATAGATAAATTTCTAGGAAGGAAGCCAGGAAGGAGTGGTATGGGAGGTGAATTATTATGACATTCCCCTTTGCAACTAACCTTGTTCATTTTTGATACCTCCATCATATCGACTTTCAGATATTCCCAGCAATCATTTTTGTAGGACAAGATTGTCCTACAAAAATGATTGCCTTAATCAGAATTTCTGATTAGAATATGATCCATCTCAATTTATTCCTAATACCCCAGGAAAGCAGGACTAAAATTTCTAGAAATAGGTTGAGATGGATTCTGGTCCAATTAAGAATGAGACAGTTAAAATATTATAATAATCCATTGAAAGTCATTGATAGCTAGTTATCCAAATCATAGAGGGTCTTGTCTGAAACAAAGAAGCCTGTCTAAATGTGATCACAGAATCCAGTATTTATAAGGCAACTTTTTTCTTCTTCCAATGTCTTCTTTAAAAACCCAGACAATTGTTCAACTCAGTCTGGGATTGGAAGAGACTACTTTTTAGGAGGACCAACATATAGATCTGATTTTTGTCCTTTTCAGATCATTACCAGGGATTATTTTCCAAATTACAGATGCAGGAACTTGTCAAGCCCAAGATCAGGTTTGCAAAAAAAAAAAAAAAAAGTGCATTTGGCCCTTCTTCAGCTTGGGGCATCACTCAGCTCTCATTGACACAGAGGGCTCAAGAGGCTCATTATATTCACCCAGTGCATCTGTGTGCCATTCGACTAAGACACGTTCCAAGACAGTGCTTGGGCAAAGGCAAGACGGTTTGCCTCTGATGAGCTTGTTTCATCTGCCTCCATCACACACTCTCCACCGACCTGCCAAAGGCAAAAGCTTGCTGCAGAATAGTGGTAGGAAAGGGCATGTGGGCACTGGTGACAGTCTGTTAACCAATAAGTAAATATTCATGATTGAACACCCAGCCCGGCAGGCAGACACAGGAGAATTGGACCAAAGTGGAATATCCCAATTTCCATTTCCACTGGGTGAATGGTAATATGAAATGATATACAATTGATGTGTGTCGAGAGCAGAGTGATAGGGCATTTACATCTATTTAATTAAGGAACATGTTGTAACCTCTATTTACTTCTGTTTAATTAAGAAATTGCTCATTTCAGTTAAGATATCATGCTGAGCTTTCTACTACTTTTGTGATTCAAAGCCCAACTAAGGATGGATGGGAAATAGTTTGGTGATCTTAGCTCGGTCCCTAATGGAGAGAGATTCACATTACTAAGCCAATAAACTATGGGCCGGCCTATAAAATAGAGTCCGGGGTATTATCAGGAAAATGATTTCTCTAAGATGAGGTAGGTTATCTTTGACGATGGATGTTATTTTAGAGTCTGGTCAGAGTTTAGAAGCACTGTGAATTCCTTTGTGAGAAACCAGTCAGATTAGTATGTGAAAGGAATAGCCAAGAAAAATAAACATAGTTTGCACAGACCTCATTTACATGAAATATATTTAGTATGTTGACCAAAACATAAATACCTATGTATGATAGGCATAGCAACCACCTCTAACAGGGGGAAGGAGGAATATATGGAACCATGTGTGGTCATGGCAGTCATCATTCACATACAACTACCAAATTGATATTCCTAAAGCTCAGGTCTAACCATACCACTTCCCTGCTCAAGAAGATCCAATAGCTCCCAATTGCCCTTAGGATAAAGTATAGCCTATTTTTCTGGATTAGTTTTGTCTCCACATATTTTTTTACCAATATGGTAAAAAAAGTCTCCACTCCATTTTACCAATAAAGATGAGGAGGGTCAGAGAAATTAAGTGACGTGTCTAAGGTTACATGGACAGTGTGTAAGAGGTAGAATTTGAACCCAATTCCTCTGACTCCAGAGTTAGTGTGCTCTGTACGGTACCATCCTACTTGCTTCCTACATTCCATCTCTTTAATGTTCTATTTTGATAAACTAACACATGCCCATAGCAGAGAGGCAAAAGAAAATATACTCAGCACTTTCAGAGCCCACTTACATTCCCAAGTAACAAATGGACATTTTAATAATCAATTATCAGGGCAGCCAGGTGGCATGGATTGTATAGAGCCCCAGGTGGGAGTCAGGAGGACCTCGGTTCAAATTTGATCTCAAACACTTCTAGTTGTGTGACTCTGGGCAAGTTAAGTGACTTTACTTAACCTTATTTGCCTAGTCCTTGCCCTTCTCTTAGACTTGTTACTACGTCAGAAAGTAAGAGTTTTAACAATGAAAAGAAAAAAAAATAATAAATTTATCTTTTGTAGATGATGCTTTATCTTTGTTTAATTCAGAGTAATGACTATAACGATGTATAGGTGGGACCAGGAAAGGGAATATATATATGTATACATACTTGATAAAGTTATGTGTGTATGTTTCTTATTCAGACTGTAAATTTCTGGAGGGAAGGAACATGTCATACTTTTTCTCTGTAACACCTAGCACAAAATTCATTGTCCAATAAATATTTGTTTAATTAATGGATATATAAAACTTTTTAGTGTCTCCCTCCCTGCCAAAAACACAAAATATATTCCCTCTTTGGAGCCTTTCTTCTTATGGACCTGGTATACCTTTGCCTCTTCCTTCCACTTAAGGCTTACTCATGATTCATGGAACAACTCATGCCCATACCTCAGCTGTCTACTCACTCTGGAACCCCCCTCTTCCCTTCTAGCTCCTTTTGGCATGTGATCATCTCCCATTGTATATAAGCTCTTTGAGGGTAGGGACCATCCTTCTTTTGCTTATTTTTGTATGCCCAGAACTTAGCTATACAAGGTAGAATTAGGTAATGATTTCCCACATTTCTGGATCTAACAAGTGAGAAATAACTTGAAGTGAACTGGGACTCTTCTTGGAGTGAGAGATTTAGAAATAAGGGATGTGGCACCAATTCCAAAACAGTTTGAAGTGAAAATGATATGGAATAACTACAATAAGGAAGTAGCCTTGGATTTTGAGTTACAGGTCTTGGGTTCAAATTCTGGCTTTTCTACATACTACCTTTGCCTTTGGGCAAGTCATTTCCCTGTCTAGGCTTCTATTTCATTGTGTATAAAAAGAGAAGATAGGACTAGATGACTTTTAAGTCCTCTTCTAGCTCAAAATCTTCCACCTTATAATTAGGAAGGAAAAAGGAATGTTGAGCACCTACTATGTGTAAGCACTGTTCAAAGTGCTTTATTAATGTTATCTAATCTTCACAACAATTCTATGAAGTGTTAGCTATTCTGATCTTCATGGTTTTTTTTTAACCCTTACCTTTTGTCTTAGAATCAATATTAAGTATCAGTTTCAAGGCAGAAGAGTGGTAAGGGCTAGGTAATTGGGGACAAGTGACTTACCCAGGGTCACATAGCTAGGAAGTATCTGAGATCAGATTTGACTCCAGGACCTCGCATTTCCATGCCTAGTTCTCTGAGATATCCATTTAAAATTGAGGAAACTGAGGTAAAGCAGAGGTTTAGTGACTTACCTAGAGTCTCACAGCTAGTAAATTTGCCCTCAGTGGCTCAATTTAAGAAGCTGTGTATGATAAATGATAGAGTGGATTAGCTCACCTATCCCCCTCCCCATCTCTTACCTAGATGAACTGAGCTAGAGCAGCAAAAACTCCAATCAAATTATCCCTTTCCTCTGAATAATGGGGCTTTTGCTATGTGTCTGAGCCTTTGATGAAGATGAAATTAGTGTAATCAGATTTGGTCAGGCTCTCTCATCATCTTTCTGAAACCTACCCATCTCTATTCTTGCCTAGTACATTAGCTGGAAGAAAAATTTATGACCTCGTTAGTTCTGCGAATTGGTTCACTTAGGACAAATTGGAGCTTAAAAATGTCACTCAACTTTGAACTGCTGTGAAAATGGTTAACTCTTCAAGGACCATTTTTGACATATCAGATATACCCAGAGCATCTTGGTATGATTGGGAGTCAAGGAATGAGGAAGACCAAATATTTGTTAAACAAGTACCTTTCTTTAAATAAAAAAAAAGTACAGAAAGGTACTTTTTATTCATCGGAAGTTTCTTTTGGAGACACTGACTTTTCCATAACAAATGGACATTTTTATAGAATTCATTAAAGAAATGTTAATGGTTTCTTCCTACCTGCTCTGTCTGGATCAGTTCTAACATTTAAATTCCTTACTGTCTCACCAACACACTCTGCTCTGCTCTGTCCTTATGGTCTTGCTCATATTAGTTACCTATCAAGGTCATTCCCATTCTTTGAAGGCCAACTCAAGACCACCCCATATCATAAAGTTTTCCTGATTACTTCAGCTCTTATGGATGTCCAACTTCAGAAGCTGGCCAGCACTTTTATTCTATACCACATAATCAAGATTATAACAATCTACTCTAGTTCACTTTTGTTTCCCTTTGCTGTCCTTCAGCACCCCATTTGGGGTTTTCCTGGTAATGGCTTGCCATTTCCTTCTCCAACTCGTTTTACATAGAGGGAAACTGAGGCAAACATGGTTAAATGACTTGCCCAAGGTCACATAGCTAGTAAGTGTCTGAGGCCAGATTTGAATTCAAGAAGATGAGTCTTTCTGACTCCAGACCTGGTACTTTATTCACTGTGCCATCTCATTGTTCTAACTAGACTAAGTTCTTCTAGGATGGGAAAGAAAAAGGAAAATGAATATTTATTGTGCCTGCTATGTAAGAGCTTTGTGAAACCTGTCTCTACAAAAACTCTGGGAGATAGGCACCATTATTATGCCAGGTTTTTTCAGAAAAGAAAAAAAAGCCAGAGAGGTTAAATGACTTGCCCATGGTCATAGAGCTAGTAAGCGTCTGAAGTCAGATTTGAATTTAGGGCTCTTTAACAGCACTGTCTATCCACTGGGCCACCTAGCTATTTGCATGGGGACATGCCCATTCAACTCTTTTTCATGTCTTGTTCAGGGTTATATTCTCATACCATGCCTTACTTAGAGCAGGCACAAAAATGTCTTTTGAATTCAATGGAAACAACTTAATAAATGTTTTGATTAGGATCATAGAGTTAGAAGAGAAGGGACAAATGAGGTGGTCTAATATAAACCTCTCGTTGTTCATAAGAGAAAACTGAGAGTCACAGGTTTAAGCAGTTTGCCCATGGTCATAGAACTGGTAAATCTCAAAGATGGGATGTGAATCTAGGCCTCTCTGACTTAAGGTCTTATACTTGGGCTTTCTTCACTCAAAGTCAGAATTCCCCATGACAGTACAGATTAGATCAGAATCTACCTTCTTTATCTACTCAGTCAACAAGCAGTTATTAAGTACTTCTAGCATGCAGGAGCTACCCCAGATATTTCAGAATGTAGTAGGTTTTCTCTCTTGAGAGATCTTCAAGCCTAGGCTTGCCAGACACATTGTAGAAGGGATTCTTGCTAGGCATATGTTAGAGAAGATAGTCTTAGAGGTTCCTCCCAACTCAGAGATTCTATGACATCGGGTTTATTCCTATATGGACATCTACCTCACATATACGTGAAGACTTTCCCAGATGGAATGGGTGGATTTTTTTTTGTTGTTCTGAGGGCCATGAAGGTAGCTGAAACAAATGCAGTGGAGTTTAGACCTTGGTCAGATGTTCAAGATTCCAAAGTCATTCATGGCCTCCTGAGCTTTCACCGGCCATCCTGACCTCAGTCTTGCCACTGGACTTTGATGAATCTGAAAGAGACAATGAGACTGGTGATTTTGTGCAAGTCGGCCTCACTTAAATCCAATTCATGCACAAGTCAAGACATCATTCTGTGATGTCACTGTTCCTCTTCAAATACAAAGGATAAACAACTCCCATGTACCAGGAGGCAGTTCAGTGACACACTTGGATAAAACACAGATCCTAAAGTTAGGAAAACCTGAGTTTAAAAATGGCCTCAGGACAAAGAATTGGAATTAAGGGGATGTCCATCAACTGGGGAATGACTGAACAAATTGTGATACATGCTGGTGATGGAATACTATCGTGCTATAAGAAATGACAAGCAAGATGATTTCAGAAAAAGCTGAAAAGATCTATATGAACTGATGCAGAGCAAAATAAGCAGAACCAGGAGAACATTGTATACAGTAACAACATTTTGGGGCAATGATTATCTATGAAAACTTGACTACTGTCAACAAGGCAATGATCTGGGACAATCCTGAAAGACGTATGACAGGGAATGCTATCCACCTTCAGAGAAAGAACTATTGGAGTCATCTTTCACATTAGTGTATCTCTGGTTTTATTTTGGCTATGTATGACCCTGCTCTTACAACAGTGACCAATATGGAAGTGTGTTTTGCATGACAATAAAAATAATTTTTAATGACCTCAGGAAATTACTAGCTATGTGACTCTAGGCAAATCACTTAACCTCTTCTTCATTTTTTTCATCTATAAAATGGAGATAATACAAGCACCTACCTCTTGGAGTTGTTGCGAAAATCAAATGCCTTGTTGGATCTGCTCCTGTAGAATCCATAACCTAAGACTAAAATGATTTATTGAGAACGTTAACTCTAGAGGTAATTGTAGTTGTCAAAGTTTATCATCAATAAGTTTCCCTTCTCCCCAATTCCATCTTCATTTCACTATCTGTTTGTGGCAACCTTCCTCCTGTTCCATTTTTTCAAGACCTCATACTGTGATAAACAACAGTGATATTCATTAATCAGTCCAATAAATTAATCCCTGATACTTCATCGTCCATTCCAAATAACAATGATCCTTTGTAATATTTTATGCCTTTGCACGTTTTTTGATATTACTTCTAGGCTCTCATTTCTTGCAACCACTTAGATAAGCCAAGCATTGTTATTTCCAATTTATGGATGAATAAACTTGTATAATAATGGATAAATGACTTTTTAAAAACATCCTTGCCTTCCATATTAAAATCAATACTATATATTGGTTCCAAGGCAGAAGAGAGGTAAAGGATAGACAACGAGGGTTAAATGACTTGCTCAGGGTCACATAGCTGGAAGTGTCTATGGTTAGATTTGTACCCAGGACTTCCTATCTCTGGGCCTGGCTCTCTATCCACTGAGCCACCCTTTTAGATGACTTTCCAAAACACATATCTAGTAACTGATTTTGTTCAGTCATTTGAGTAAGCCCAACTCTTCATGATCCTATTTGAGGTTTTCTTGGCAAAGATACCTAAGTAGTCTGTCATTTCCTTCTCCAGCTCATTTAACAGAGAAGGAAACAGAGGCAAACAGGGTTAAGTGACTTGCTCAAACATGGCTACTAAGTGTCCGAGGTCACATTTGAATTCAAGAAGATGAGTCTTCCTGACTCCAGGCCTGGCACTCTATTCACTGAGCCACCTAGCTGTCCAGTCACTAAGAATTGACATTAGAATCCATATCTCCTTACTCAAAGAATATTATTTTCCACTTAACCATGCCAACTGCTTTCTTAACTCAATTACAATTTGTCTCTTGAAGACCAGTAAATAATATATTTTAGGATGTAAACATTTTAATATGGTAACTCTGGAAACACAATCCCTTAACTCAAAGGAATAACTTTTTTTTTAAAACCCTTACTTTATGTCTTGGTAACAACTCTAAGACAGAAAAGCAAGGGCTTGACAAAGAGGGTTCAGCGACTTGCCCACAGTCACACAGCTAGGAAGTGTCTGAGGCCATATTTGAACCTGGGTCCTTCCAACTCCAGTTCTGATGCTGTATTGACTGTGCCACCTAGCTGTCCCCAAAGGAATGGCTATCGATGGAAGTTTTAAAGGCACCTCTGTAGACAGCAGGGAAGATAATTTTAGATGACTGTGGAGGCTTTTTGAAGCTATGCTATGGACATGGTCCTTACCTACTGAGAAGGTAAGTGTTACACATGAGAGAAATGTCTTTTTACAATGAACTGATCATTTTGCCATCATTGTGGCATCTCTATATTTCTATTTTCTCTGAAGTTTACCTAGTTCATTTAAAAATAATCTTTACCTTCTTTCTTAGAATTAATACTAAGTATTGGTTCTAAGGCAGAGAAGCAGTAAGGGCTAGACCAGTGATTCCCAAAGTAGGTGCCACCACCCCCTGGTGGGTGCTGCAGTGATCCAGGGGTACGGTGATGGCCACAGGTGCATTTGGGGGTGGTGAATAACTGTAAGGGGGCGGAGATAGTATGTGACAGGGGGTGCTAAGTAATATTTTTTCTGGAAAGGGGGTGGTAGGCCAAAAAAGTTTGGGAACCACTGCACTAGACAAATGGGGTTAATAGACTTGCTTAGGGTCACATAGCTAGGACACGTCTGAGGTCAAATTTGAACTCAGGACCTCCTGACTCTATCCACTGAGCCAACTACTTGCCTCCCCCAATTCCTCCACACCCCAGCTAGTTCATTTTTAACTAACTGATTTCAAATATCCCATTATGGCCACCTATTTTGCAAGTGAAGCCTCCTCCCTGATATACCCAGATTCCTGTTTTCTACCTCTCCGTGGAAGGTAAGTAAAGCAATATTACCATTATTTTATGCAAAGGGATGGATCCATTCATCTTCCCTAATCAGAATTCCCTGGCAACTATTGCCCAATGAAAATTGTTTCCTCCTATTAGAATAGAAATGTCTTGAGGGTAGAGGCTGCCTCTATTTTATACTTGTATTCCTAGGGCTTCAAACAGGGTCTTATACATAGTAAGTGCTTAATAGATGTGTTTTTTCATTATTTTTTCTGAAACAATTACCAGGAAAATGGTTTGTCCTTCAATTTGCTACTTATATAAGGCTACTCTCAGGCCTTTTCCTTCTGACCAACCTTCATTAAATGTTCAGTTTTCAAGTTCTTGTTATATTGTCTTCTGCCCTGTGCTTAAGCTCTTAGAGAACCAAAACAAACCAGTTGGCTTCCCAAGCCATTACTTTGAAAGAGGTAAGCATAGAAAAAATGGAAAAGTAGTTGGTTATGGTAGCCAAAGAGGGAATAGAAATTTTTCAAGTAGTCTGAAGCTGAAGAAAGTTTTCTTTTATTGCAGTCCTAATATCTTTCACGGTTCATGTGTAATGGACATCATTATCATCATCATTCTCATATTTATATAGCACATTATAGATTTAGAAAACCCCACATACATGCTATTCAATACTTATGACAATCATTTGAATTGTGCCATCCATTTTACAGATGAAGCAACTGAGGTTGAGAGAGATTAAGTGACTTGTACAGGGAAACATAGCTAATCATTGTCAAGCCAGAGGATTCAAATTCAGATCTTCCTGACTCAAGTCCAATGTTCTGTCTTCTGTACTCTCTAGCTATCTCTGAAGAAATGTAAAAGGTTAGCACAAGCAAATCAGTCAAGAAAAATGAATGATTAACATTAATATTAAAAAAACCCAGTGATTTCCTTAGTGTGCAGGACTCTAGGATTTTTAGTTCCTTCTACCACTGTAGAAACTTTGGAAAGAAACTAGAAATTGCATAAGCCACAAGATAATAATTCTTAACACTTATATGCCTCTAACTATCAGGCACTGTGCTAAGTGCTTTATAATAATTAACTCATTTTATTCTTACAACCGTGGGAGATAGATGCTGCTACTATCCCCATTTTCCAAATGAAGAAACAGAGGCAAGCAGAGACTAAGTGATTTGGTCAGAATCACACACTTAGTAAGTAAGTCTGAGGCTACATTTGAACTCAGTCCTTTCTGACTCTAGGCCTGGCATTCTATCTACTGTGCCATCTAGATGCTTATTGGTTTGCCCACAGTAACACAGCTAGTTAGCAAATAATCTAGAAATCCAGAGGTACCATCTCAGGATAAGTGATCACCCCTAGGCTGGGTCCCCAGCCCTCTTGTTCCATTCACAAAATTCCTAGTTATATTTCTGACTCTTATCAGTAACTCTGGGTTCTCTTCTGACTGCAGGATCATTCCGAAAACTCCCTGGACATTCCTCCCTAGGAACAGGCACAACACATATTCTACCCCATCACAATCTAGACAGAAGACTTAAGAAATATTCAAGTAATTCTTCGTGAAAACGGACACACAAGATTACAGATATCCCATCATACAAAGTGCAGATTTAGAGATGCAAAATATAAATGGAGGTCCATTCGGCTATAATGTAGCTCAGCGTCAGGTCAGGAAAATGATGAGGGTGATGGAGTAAGAAGGGCATAAGCACCCCAAAGTCTAGCATAGAGAAAACTCCAAAATAATGACTAGGTTACAGCAACAGCAAGACAGAAAGGTGCCTTAGGGCCCCCTCTCTTTGTCCTGAGATATAGGTGTGCTTATAAAAATCCCAGGATAGCACTAGTATAAATTAGAGGAAAAGCTATAGCTCCAAGCTGCAGAATATCTGAATTTCTTACCCAGAGCACTCTATACTCCTGTGCTTGTCAAAAATGGAATCCTGATTTATCTTTGTCAATGTAAACCCTTTACTACCTAGTTAACATTTATAAGTTGAAGCAAGGATTAGGTGAAAGTTACGTGATAAGTGCTGATGGGTAACATTGCTTTAGAAAAGCACATTAACCCTTTTTGTCTGTCCCACTTCCTAAGGGGGAGATAGAACAGGTGGACTTAATTGGCTCCAAACAAAGTCCTCAAAATTCCCTAGAAATCCAGGCAGCCATATGTCACTTTTTGGTTCTTAATATAAAACAGGCATCTTCATAACAAGCTCAATGAAAGGCAGATGGAAGATTTGTTTTAATGAAACTGAGCTGCCATCATTACTTCTCAGTGCCTTAGAACTGAAGGAGACAACAGGATTCTGGCTCCAAGGGTTTACAATTTAAGTTGTGTGTGTCCTAGGTAATGATTGAAATAAGGCATGAGAAGAGGCATGAATAGAACTTGGGCAAAGAATCGGAGAAAGATGCCGAGGATTTCCTCTCCGTTCTCTCCTTTTTCTAACTTCACAGAAGTTCAGACTTAGAAGGACCTAGGTGGACATTTAATCTAACCTATGATCGAAAGACAGTCATCACAATAGCAAACCTGAAAAATGGTTGTCAAATCTCTGGTTTAAGAACTTCAATCTGAGGCATCTAGGTGGCTCAGTGGATTGAAAGCCAGGTCCAGAGATGGGAGGTCCTGGGTTCAAATCTGAATTCAGACACTTCCTAGCTGTGTGACCCTGAGCAAGTTACTTTACCTCTACCCCCATGTCCCCCACCCATTACTTTCTGCTCATCCTCAAATGAAATGAGCTCAAGGCTCTTCATCATATTGGTTTCCCTCCTCTGGGCACTCTCTTGCTTATCAGTGTTCTTATTATGTGGTCTCCTGAGCTAAACACAATTCTTCATAGGGAGCCAGATTAAAATAAGACTATCACTTCCCTATTCCTGGAAGTTCTGCCTCTTTTAATGTACTCCTAGATTACATTAGCTCTTTTGGCTGTCATATCACAATGCTGATTTATGTTGAGTTTTTTGTTATTGAGTTGTTTTCCAGTCCTATCTGACTTATCACGACCCTATTTGAGGTTTTCTTGGCAAAGACACTGGAATGGTTTGCCATTTCCTTCTCTAGCTCATTTAACATGTGAAGAACTGAGGCAAGCAGGATTAAATGACTTGTTCAGGGTCACACAGCTAGTAAATGTCTGAGGCTAGGAGTTTTCTTGGCAAAGACACTAAAGTAGTTTGCCATTTCCTTCTCTGGTTTGTTTTTTATGAGAAAACTGAATTAAGTGACTTTGGGGTCATGTAAGTAGCAAGTGTCTGCGAATGGATTTGAATTCAGGGAAGATGAGTCTTGCTGACTCCGGGCCCAACATTTTATCTACTTTGCCACCTAGAGAAGTCACAAAGAGGCAAATTTGGCCTTGATATCATTAGGAAAAGCTTCCTAGCAGTTAGAGTTAACCAAGAGGTATTGTCTTTTTAATCAGCCATTGGCTGTAATTTATAAAATGATCTGTTTCATAGAGCTCTGATCCATGTGGTTTAAAAACTACTCTATTAAGAGTACGACCTATGAGTTCATTGAGACTAGCTGATAAAAATAAGGGAAAGGAACAGTCAGGCTTTCTCAGTTTTCCACAACATACTTGTTCAATTTCATACAACTGGCTGAGAAAAAAGGAGAACAGAATATCCTGCTGTTTCCTTTTTTGTGCTGGTTATTTTAAAAATCTCAGTACAAACATCTGACATGTTGGAGCAAAACACGCCCTTAAAGTTTCTCTTCCAACAAGATGTCTTTCTTATGATTCCTTGATAACTTGATTCATTGATCTTCTAACATATGAGGCATAAAGCTGGAAGACATGCTGTCAAGGGTTTTTCCTTCTGTAATGGAGGACAGAGTGCTTAGGGACAAAGTGGAAGCAAGGTTCCCTATTGACAGCGGGGTCCCCCAGATATTTCTATTTGTGGATGATATGGTACCGAATACATGAAACCCCAATTCCTCAATATAGTCCCTGATCATTCAAAAGGGTTCAACTGACAAAAGACCAAATCAATGAAGAACAGCTATTTGCCTAGAATACCAAATTCTCAAAGTGTGGTCTGAGGACCCCTTAGGCTCCCCAAGACCGTTCCTTGAGGACCACAAGGTTAAAATTATTTATATAATAATATTAAGGTAGTATTTACTCATTAAAATTAAAATAAGCCTCCCCTTTCCAGTTATATAGCTATGTGAGCTATGTGTACTTTTTCACACACACACATATATATACATAATGAATGTATGCACACATGCATGTATATATACATGCATTATGTGCATATACCCTCACTTTCACTATATGATTATTATATGGCCACTCATGACCACTAACTCTCTCTCTCTCTCTCTCTCTCTCTCTCTCTCTCTCTCTCTCTGTCTCTGTCTCTCTCTCTCACACAAGTACTGTCTGGTTACCTTACCTATAGAATGTTGAAAAACCTAGAATAAGACTTCTAATGTGTTGAGTGGATTGTCTGAGGAGAATTTATGGTAAGATATGCAAAAGGATTAAACAAGATGAGAAGGCATAGATGGGCCTGTAGATTATGTATCCTTTAAAGCATTAAAGATCCTTAGAGATCATTTAGTCTAATCCTTTTATTTTACAGATAAGGAGATGAGACCCAAATACATTAAGTGATCAGCCCAGGTTCACAAAGGTGGTGACAGAATAGGATTGGAACCTAGAACCTCTGACTCTAGATCCAGTCTTTTTCCCTTAGTATCATGCTACTCAGTGGATACATCTCATATTATCAGATTGTTCCTTTCTATTAACAGAGATTGAGCTTCATACTTTTAAGTGTCTGCTTTTGAATTATTTATTACAAAAACATCCCTTTTCAGGTCTGAAATGAATGGTGTGAACCCCAGATTCTATCCCATTCTGTAGAATAATTGGAAATAGTTGGCATGTATCGAGATAGAATGTATCATCAACTTGGGCCTGGAGCATCTTAAGAAGTGAACTAATCTATCTCCTTGGACTTTACAGATGCATGGTGATTCTTTTATTCTTTCCTGATTACTTATCTCATCCTACACAGTAGCTGTTTGAAATTTTGGGATCTTTTCCTTGCCAAGGCTATCCCCTTTTCTTTTTCATTTGTTCATTTGTTCTTCCTTCCTTCTTTC
>NC_058131.1:580068818-580181542 GCF_016433145.1 Gracilinanus agilis
CTTTCTTCCTTTCTTCCCTTACTTTCTGTCTGAATATCAATCTTTAGAAAAGTGGCAAGCAATGGCTAGGTGATTGGATTAAGTGACTTGTTCAGGTCACAGAGCTAGGATGTGGCTGAGGCCAGATATGAACCCAGGTCTTCTCCACTCCTACTTGTTCTCCTAATCTCAATCTTTTCCATCCCTTGGGACTCTCTCCCACAATTATGCCCCCTCTTCATCTCATCTTTAAACTCAACACTCATAAACAGAACCAGGTCTTACCCCTACATAATAAAACTTCATTTGACCCTGACATTTCCTCAAACTATTATCTGATATTTTTTTCTCTTTTCTAGTATAACTCCTAGAGTCATCTCCACTCAACGTACATATTTTCTGATGTTCTACTCACTTTTCAATCTCTTATAAATAGCTTCTGACTCTACCATTTGCCTGAGACTGCTCTCTCCAAAGTTAACAGTGAACTCTCAGCCACTATTAAAGGACCTCATTTTGGTTCTCATTCTGCTTGACCTTGCTGCAGCTTTTGACCCTATCAAATTCTTCCCATGGAAGCTCTTTCCTTCCTGTTTTTCATGATTCTACTTTCTTGACTTGTTTCTCCTGCTGCCTGCATGGCCATTCTTCTTACTTTCTTTTGCAGAATCACCATACATCATACTACCTGTTAAGTGAGGTTCTCATCCCAGTTTTCTCCTGGGCCCTTGTAAGCTACATCCTCTTCCTTGGGGATCTCATCAGTTCCTATGGGTTGTTACCTCTGTGCAGATGACTACCAAATCTATATATTTATTTAGATCTCTCTTAAATATTCTGATATTCTCAGTTGCCTGCTAGACACCTGGATTTCTCATAAGGGGCTCAAATTCAAAATGTCCAAAACTTGGGCAGCTAAGTGGCACAATGGATAGAGCATTGGGCCTGTAGTCAAGAAAACTCATCTTTGTCAGTTCATTTCTGGCCTCAAGTCACTTACTAACTATGAGATCCTGGGTAAGTCCTGTTGCCTCAATCTCCTCATCTATAAAATGAGCTAGAGAAGGAAATGGCAAATCCTCATATGCTTTTTTTTTAATGTCCAAAACCAAACTATGATATCTTCCCCCAAACCCATCTCTTCTCCAAATCACCTTATTTCTGTTGAGAGTATCCTTGAAGTTTGCAGTCTCAACACTTCTCTCTCCAT
Organism: Gracilinanus agilis; assembly: GCF_016433145.1. NCBI lineage: Eukaryota > Metazoa > Chordata > Mammalia > Didelphimorphia > Didelphidae > Gracilinanus > Gracilinanus agilis. The sequence continues at coordinate 580,070,008 of NC_058131.1, forward strand.
CACCACTCCCATCTCCTCCTTTAATTAGTTGCTGTTTTGTCAGTTCTGTCTCTTAAATCCATTCTCTCTCTTAACATTCACCTGATTGTTTCCCTGCTTCAGGCCCTTATCATCTATACCCTGCATTATTACAATAGCCCCTGATCCAGTCTCTCCTTTCTTAGGGTCACATTCTATACAGATGCTAAATTGATTCCTAAGACACAGATTCCAGTTCATGCCACTGTTCTGCTAAAAAATCTTCTGTGGTTTTCTTTTGTCTCTAGGATAAAATACAAATTTCTCATTTTAGCACTTAAAGCTTTCTGGAATGTATCTCTAGCCAAACTGTTCAGACTTCATTCATATTGCTTCTCTCACACATTCCAACCAAACCAGACAGAGCTATTCCCCAAATTCAATAAGCGATCTCCTGCCTTTGTACAAAATCATCCTCCATGCTCCAACTCCAGTCCCTCCTCAATTCTGCCTGCTTAAAATCACTGCCTTTTTTCATTGTTCATCTCACTATCACCTCTTTCTTACTAAGCCTTTTCTGACCTCCGTCCACCTCCAATTCCTAGTACTCTCTTCTTTGAATTATTTCATATATACTTATTGATGCTTAAGTTTTACTTCCCTTTTGTAAAAGTGAAATTTGGGAAATGCCATCTAAAAGTATATATATTTTCTATGGACACGTGGGAACTATCAAACTACATTTCCCGTGGTCCAACAGGTTTCCATTTCCTGTTCTTTGGGCGTGGGGACGCCTATGTCACCATGCAGAGGTCAGTTTAAATCTCCTGGTTTAGGAGGAAGTCGCCCTCTTGGCTAGCAGATTTCAGGAAGAGATGGGAGGTAACAATAATGGCTGGAGCGCCAGTTTTGAATTCTTACAAGCGTGTGGTCTAATGACTTTATCTATCAGCATGGCTTTAATTAAAATACTAATTTACATATTTAACTCAGCCTTTATCATTTTTAATATTAATACTTTTCAGCTGAATACTTCTTTGAACATAATGGATACTTAATAAATGTTTCTTGAAAAGACCCACCAATCAATCAATCGACAAGTACTATTAGGTGTGTACTATGTTCTAGGTATTACAGTAGGTGCTAGAACACAAGGGAAAAGAATAAAAGAAGCTCCACTCACAACTTGAATTTGCATGAAGTAATCAGTAAGTACATGTAAAATATATGCCAGTTAAATATGAAGGTAATGAAAACAAATATATGCAAAGTAGATAAATACAGGATAGCTGAGAAGGAAAGGAATGAGTTATTGTGAGCATCAGAAAAGGCTTCAGGCAGAAGATGGTACTTGAGTTGTATGCCAAAGGAAGAACTCAATGAACTATAAGTAAGGAGAGAGTATGTTCCAGGCATGACAGATAGCCAATGCAAAGACTAGGAGATGGAGAAATAAAGGGTTGTGGAGAAAGAGTGGAGAAAAGGCCACTTTAGCTGGATCAAAGAGTATTTAGGGAGTGAGAGATGGAGAATGTCTAGTAAGCTTGGAAAGCTAGGTTGAGTTGGTTGTACAGAGCTTTAAAAGCTATTAAGTCATTGGTTGATTACTGGAGTCATGTGGTCAGAGCTACACTTGTACTTATTCTATGTAGACCTTGGTTAACAGTATTCATCTCTGCACTTTCTTCCTGGCTTTTGCAACTCCTTTTTGATGTTCATGTTTGCACCTACAAAATAATAGACCCCTAACTAGGTTCCCATGTTTAAAATCTTCTTACTTACCATGCATTAGACTTTGACTCCTACCTTCAGCCTTATCTGATCTAATCTGATTTGATTCATTCTGCTATTCCTCAGCCCTTAATTATGGAAATTTCATTTCTTTTTCATGGCAGTATAGGGGCTACTCATTGATAGCCCTGGCTTCCTTCAAGATTCAACTCAAATGCTAACTTCTGCAGAAAGCCTTTCTGGATCTCCCCAGTTGTTAGTGTCTTAGCCTATCATGTTTCCTTGTATCTGCACCCTGTGCCTCTTGCGTGGACTTATTCATGTATATTTTGTCTTATTAACTCCTTGGGGGCAAGGGATTTTTTTTAACCTTTTCTTTCTATCTCCAGAACTTAGCATAATGCCTGGCAGATATTAAATGCTAAATAATTTCTTAATGATTAATCGATGATCCAGGTCTTTTCTGGTCCTTTTCCTCTACCAAAAATTTCCTGTTCTGCTTCCTATTCCCTGAGACCCTTGCTAAATGAACTGACTAATCTGATAAATTGAATTAAGGTATTAATAGATTGTATTAAAGTAGTAACTTTCCCCACCCCAAAATTTGCATCCAGTGCATAAAACCATAAACAAGGTATATATTTTATGTCTGTAGTACATTTCTTTTTAAAAAATAGACAAGGTAAAATGGGAAAGCTAAAACCACAGAAACCATTTTCTAATAAATGTTACTTTTCCAAATGAGGGGAAAAATAAAGATTTTCTCTTTATATAACATCATGAATTTTCTAATATGTTGCCCACTGCTGTAGGAAACATAGATAGATCAGTGTTCCCATTTCTCTTTGTTGCTTAGCAAGAAACCAAGGAAGGTTAGGAAACAACTTGGGGCAATTCAAGGTCTCTGAGTCTCATTCTTCTCAATGATGAAATGGAGTGAAAAGAGCAGATTGTCTTTAAGCTACCATCCACCCCCAGGCTTTCTCTGATTTTGTAGATTTCCCTCTTCTATTATGCTGGAGAGTGGAGGCATTAGGACCTTCCATCAAAAACAACAAACCTCATTTGATTTTCACAATTGAGTTATATGCCAACAGCATCCAGGAGGTGCAGAAGAATTACAAAATGACAGCAGTCACCCCCAAATTACAAATTTCCTCCATCAAGGTAGTGGTGTAGGCAGAGAAAGTATGAGAAAAGGAGTGAAGAGTAAGTTTCTGGAGCCTGGGGCAGAACCTAGAGGGATAGAGCAGAGCAGGATAATGTTTGAGTTTTTTCCAGGGCTCTGCAATAAAGCTTTCTCATATTCAGCTCTTTCAGTTTTAAGTTTTAAACTTTGGGGTATTGTAGAACAGGGGTTGGATTTAAAGTCAGGAAAACTGGATTCAAATCCTAGATGTGCTATTTATCATATCTGTAATACCTTCATCAAGTCTTTTTAACCTCTCTGGGCCTCAGTTTCCCCATTTGCAAAAAGAGAGGGAGCAGAATTAGATGATCTCTAAGGTCCCTTCTGACTCTGAATTTATGATCAAATGAGATACATGCTGTTGGGGTACTTTATTGGCCTTCTCCTAATTTATGTGTTTTAAAAGTCAACTTTAATTGTTCCCTGATATTTTAAGAAAAAAGATTCCTCTAAAAGTAGGGTTTCTTTGAAAGGAAGGGAGAGTGGGTGCTGATATCGATATGCACATTTCTTTATGCCTAGGACTGGAGGTTGACTTGGTTTTCTCTTTGCCTGACCCTCCCCAGCAACCCACCCCCATATTCTCCCTGGGTACATTACTTCCTGTAACATATACACTTCTTAATTTAATGAGTTCATTAGTCTATTATAGCTTTTCCATAGCTTGAATGGGTCAGAGAGCTGATGAATGGTTTATCAAGAAAGTAGCTCTAGGGTAGAATTTCATAGATGATGTGGCAGCACCTTAATCAGAAAAATCAAGGGGGTAGAGGGGGAGAGGCTGGGAAGGGGGAAGGACATTTGGATCACCAGAGAATTTCTTCTCCTGGGTCTCCTGCCTCAGAAACATTAAAAATCTAATGCAGCTTTATTCTCCAACCTCCTTTAAGCCTTAAATGTCTGTCTTTGGGGCATGGACTGTAATAGACTAGGGCTTTAGGACCAGTTTCTCTGAGAAGGCGCCAGTGTTCAAGAAGGGCCCTTGACACCATTCTGACTTAATGCTAGACACATCTGCAGCTACTTGGACAAAATTGACATTGTCTAGAGAGCAAAGCAATCACCTAGTGCAGTATTACTGAGCATTTACACTTGAGCCATGTTACCAGACAGTAAATCTTGACCTTTAGGAGTTCAGAGATTAGATTTCGTTGCTGCCAGCATTCAAGATATTGTTAGGAATTTGTTGCTATTCAAAGCAGATTTCAGGGGTTACCTATGGGTTTAATTCATCGCATCAATCATTTTTTGGAAGGTTCTTTTAAAGCCAAGACAGCTTCAAATAAAAACTAGGATTACTTTTACATTGATTGTCAGTAGTTGGTGAGAAGCAAAGGGGGTGAAAGGAATCTTGAGAGACCGTTAAAGTTTTAGTATTTGTTCCTTCAGGCAGCAGCCTTTGGGTGGGGTGGAAGGGAGGGGGAAATGACATTTCTCTCCTATAAATGATAGCCCCCAATAGTTCCTCTGATAGTGACTCAGGCTAGTAGATTTGAAATCGGAATCAGGATTCGACTTAGCTCAAGACCTTTAACAAACTCAGTGTCCAAATCTTGGCAGGTTAGCACTGATGGCAATTCATTAAAAAAAAGAAAAAAAGCCGACTCATTTAAGGCAATAGGGTTTTAATGGGAATTATTTTCTTTGAGTTACTCTGTATAGATAACATGTTTCCCTATCATTCGTGGATGAGTAAATGTAGGTATATAGCTATATATATGCTCTAAGCATGGATACACATGTGTAGCATGTGATTCAGTTTGTTTTTGTTCAGTTGTTTCAATGGCATGCAACTTTTCATGACCCTATTTGGATTTTTCTTGGCAAAGATGTTGGAGTTGTTTGCCATTCCTTCTCCAGCTCATTTTATGTATGAGGAAACTTGGACAAAAAGGGTTAAGTGACTTGTCCAGGATCACATAGCTAGTAGGTGTCTGAGGCCAGATTTGAAGAGGGGAAGATGAGTCTTCCTGACTCTAGGCCCAGTTTTCTATCCACTGCCCCAACCTAGCTGCCCTATAATATGATAATGTCTTATTTATCTTGAGGTCATTTTTCTAGGGACCTCAAATCCTCTGGAACCTTGCCCTAAACTACTGTAGAATATCTTAGAGGAAACTAAGAAATTGGGGTCATAAATCTCCTTGGTTAGGGCTTTACTCCTTTGGCTCTCACTCATAGCTTTGTTGATTCATATTTAACATATAATTCTTAATAAGCTTAGTTTCCCAGATCCCAGAATATTAGAAGTAACAAATTAGAAGGGGGTTTGGGACAGCTGTTTAAGGCCAGCAGGGTGACAGCAAAAGTGACAGCTAACAGATTGATGGTTAAGGGAAAGACAAAAAAACTAAAAGGCAGAAGGTATTTCTTCTAGCTCGGAATAACAGTGGATACTTCCACTGGAGATGCTTAGTCATTCCCCAAAATGGACAAATGCTCAATATCCTATTTAAAAAGGAAAGAAAGTATATAAGATTTCTATGTAGGAATTTTCCATTAAAAGTCACTAAATAAAAAATATTGCTCAACAATAAAGATTTCTTTATCAGGAAAATTAATTTAGATGAATTTTAGGTAATAATAGAAATTATTTACAATGTGTAACCAGACAACCATTATATTTTATGCAATCCTTTATTGCATAAAATATAATGGAAAAAAAGTAACTAGGACAAGGTGAATGGGGCTTTTCTCAGGATGCTGAAATTTAAAGGAGGCTAATAGCATTTATACTCACATGGTAGCATGATAATTGAACTTAGCATTTAGTTAACAAGAATAATTACTTGAAATAAAAGCCAGCGGAAGTGCTCCTTCCAGTTCCTTGTTACAGTACCCCAGGTGAATTCTTCCCTGTTCAGGATCTAGCTGTTCTCTGTCCCTGACAGTGAACAGGATTAAAGATACATTTTATGTCATAATAGGTACAAAAATCACTAGTGATGGACATCTTTTTTAAAGGATATACATTAGTGCATATGCCTGATTTATACTTATGAGGAATCTGCCAGTATATTAAAAGGAGGAAATAAACAAACAATACTAGATTTTTTTCTTCCTCAAATCAGCCAAGAGTATTTCAAAGGGTATATTTTTTCTCGGTTGTCTTCCCTCCCCTCAAAAGACTGGGGTTTGAAAGTCTGCAAAAAGTTAAAGAATTGAGAGTTTCAAAAGAGAATAACAATAATGACAACAATGACAACTGACATTTATATAGCACTTTTAAGGCTTGCATATTTGATCCTCAGAACAATGCTGTGAAGAAGTATCATCCCTATTTACAAGTGGAGAAACTGAGACACAGAGAGATAAAGTGACTTATCTATGGCCACACGGCTAGTAAGTGTCTGAGGCAGGATATTACAGATTGAGCCTATACTCTGTCAACTAGGCCATCCAGCTTCCTTCTAGTTGGGAGTGTGAGATTGGGGCAGCTCCATGGAGTTGCAATCTAGGTCTTGAAGGCATTAAAGACTTTGTGGTGATGGCAGGCTGACAGTTTGCATAGTTTATTGAAGGCATGGGGGAAGGCTTGCACAAAGAAACAGTGGTAGAAGAGCACATGATAACATCAGAGAAGAGTTTAAGTGGAGCATAAAGTTTTCAAAGAGAATTATTATGGAATGTGGCTAGAAAGGCAGTTTAATACCAGACTAAAGAATTCAGAAATAAATACCCAGATGGACGTAGTTATCAGTAATGGGGGACCACTGTATGATTTTTTTTAAAGGAGGGGTAATATTGTCAGATCTGTGCATTATGTTTGACAATAGGGTGGAATATGAATTGAATCAAAGAAGGACTGAGGCAGAGAGAGTGGGGAGGAGAATTTTATAATAGCCTTGGTGAGAGAGGTAATGAGATTTTGAACCAGGATGACAACAGGGGCAATCTAAAGGATGGAACATAGCGGAGAGATATTTTGGTGCTATAAATGAAAGGACTTAGCAATTAGATTAGACCTGACAATTTAGATTCAGGGAAAGTCAAGAATTATCAGAAATTTTTAAGTTTTGGTGACTAAGGATAAGAGGGGCATGTTTGGGAGGGAAAATGATACATCAGTTTTGGACACGTCAAGCTTGAAGCATAGGGTTGGGGCATGGGAGAAATATTAATGTCAAGTAGAGATCTAGAAATGTAGGACTGAAGTTGTTGCCTTCTCCTTGACCTGAGTGAAAGAAGGAATGACCAGCTTTAGAGAGTGTGGTGAGGGATGTGGTATCCTCAAGGGAAATCTTTGGAAGGTTTCAGTTACTTTGAGGAGGTAGAAGGAGCAGGAGAGGAAGACATCAAAAAACAAAGAGAGGGGCAGCTGGATAGCTCAGTGGATTGAGAGCCAGGCCTGGAGACGGGAGGTCCTAGGTTCGGATCCTGCCTCGGACACTTCCCAGCTGTGTGACCCTGGGCAAGTCACTTGACCCCCATTGCCTACCCTTACCACTCTTCCACCTATAAGTCAATACACAGAAGTTAAGGGTTTAAAATAAAAAAAATAAAAAAAAAAGAGAGAGAGAGAGAGAACTTGTTATCAATACAGCAGGGGGCTTATGTCATATCCTTTGGCGGGGACAGGAAAATGGGAATAAGGACCAGGGAAGAGTAGAGATGAGATGGATGGCAATGGCAGCATGGGAATAGATGGCAAGAATTTGTTGCTAGAATAGCAATGGCCAGAATCAAGTAGAGTAATCCTCCCTGACCTCCCACCTTCTTAGTGCTGACAAATGAGTAAACTGAGGCACATAAGTCTTAAGTGATTTCTCAATGATCACATAATAGATGGTTTCTAAGTTGTAAAAATAATAAATCCTCTCACTCAGTCCACAGTTATGGCTACCAGATCAGGTCTTCTATACATCCTCCATATGCATATTTATAGCTATGCATTATACACTGTGAATTCAGTATTTGTACAAGTCTAATGCATATTCATGCATAAATATATGTATTATTAAATGATTGTTAGTCTACTTTATTCATATGGAAATATGTCAATATATACATGCTAAAATATTGGTTGGCATTTTCCCACCGGTTTCAAGCCAGACAGAATTTCAGTTCATTGATAATGCCTTTACCCAAACTGTCTGCAGCTATCCAACTAAATTGGTGCTTCCATTCTAATGAGAAAAATTATATTTTTTGTGGGCCCAAGACCAGTGTTGAGTTCTAATGGATCCAATACACAGTATTGCTTCTAAGATGGAAGACAAGGATTAAAAAAAAAAAAAAAGAACTTGATGATAGTGAGATAGACATTGCACCTAAACTATTCCTCTGCATTTATTTATTAAAGAGAAGGTTGTCGAATCTGGTACCTTGTTTTTCATGTGAAAAATTAGTAAATGGACTTATGTCTATGTTCATATACTTCATTGATTTATATAGTAAAATTATGAAGATTGTGATAATTTAATGGTATCACAAACAATATTAACTTTTGGATCATTCAGGTTCAGTAGCTAATTTCTCCTGCCTTGTTCTGAAACATAAATGAAAGATGTAGGTCACATTTCTTAATGCCTAGCACCAAATTGGGCTGACCCTTGTGGGAGCAATTCTTAGAAATGCCTCACCACCTGTAGAGGTGGTACTGGTGGTAGGGGAATAAAAAGTGTTTGTGGAATGAATAGTGAGAAAGATTCATGGTGAGTAGGTAAATGGAAAAATGGTAATCCAGGATTTCACATTAAAAAGAAAAAAGAGAAATAGCAAAGGTAAATATCTATAATATCAAAATGCAAGGAGGAACTTCAAAAGAATGTTAAATACATGCATATCTACATTTGACTCATCCATGGAAGTATCTATCCCATTCAGTTCCACAGAAAGACTTTATTAAAAGAACCTACTATGGTCAAGGCTGACACAAAACTCCACATTTTTTTACCACCAATATTTTTCTGGTGATGCTGGATGTTTGTAAGCCGTGGAATATCAATCTATGAAGGTTGGAATTTGATAGTCAAAAGTTAAGGTGCAATAAGCATATAGTGAGCAAGAGTAGGCTTCAATACATCATAAATGAAGAATTATGACATAAAAGTTGTGTAAGGATGTCATCAGAGAAATTTATAACTGGGAAAAAAGTGAGAGCAAGGGATAAACTGTTGGGCAGCCTATGTTCAACTACTGCTCAAGCAATGTCTAGAAATTTATATGAGTTCCTCCTGTAGCCTGGCTCTCTGTGGTAGACATATGAGAGAACATGGACAAAAGGGAAAGTCACATAAAGATTTGGGAGTTATGGATGGACTATGATTTTTTTAAGGAAGTTTATATTATTTGGCTCACAGATCCATCAAAACATGCAAAAAGTATTTAGGTAGGCATTTATAAGAAAGGAGATAGCATTATCCTCTATGATAATCCATTTCAGACTCAGTGATTTCAATAGATTCTCTAGGTCCATATCATCTATATTAAGAAATAATTGTGCAATTTGCCTATGATTATTCTCTTAATTTCTTTCTCTTGTCTTATTGATATAGTTATCACTCTAGTGCTATTTCATAGAATGGTGATAATGGGAATCCTTGCTTTATCTTTCATTTGATTAGAAGAGACTTTAGTGTATCTCCATTACATATAATGCTAGTGTTTGGCAGCTAGGTGGCATGGTGGACAGAGCTCTGGACCTGGAATCAGGAAGACCTGAGTTCAATCAAATCTGCTCTCAGACACTTACTATATGACCTTGGCCAAGATAATCTTTTAGTACCTATTTCCTCCTCCTTAAAGTGTGGGCAATAATAGTATCTACCTTCCAGGGTTGGTGTGAGGATAAAATGAGATTATATTTGTAAAGCTTTGTTTACCTTAAAATTGTATGTAAATGCTAGCCACCATCACTATTAGTTTTAGAGACACTATTTACTATATCAAGTAAAGCTTAATTTTTTCTAATACATTTTAGTATTTTTAAAAGAAATAGGGGTTGCTTTTTGTCTGAAGCTTTTTCTACATCTATTGGTGTGATCATGTAATATTGTTTTTGTTATTAATATAATGTTTGTAGTTTTTTCTAATATTGAACTATCTTACATTTGGCATATATATCCTACCTGGTCAGAGTGTGTAATATTCTTGATGGATTGCTATTGTCTATTTGCTAATATTTTATTTAAATTTTTTTCATTGATATTCATTAAGATTATTGGTCTACAAGAGACAAACCTATTTTTAATGATCCTTTTTAGGCAACTGAATAAAATGATATGTTCTAATCAAATTAATACTCATGTGGCACATGTGTCTCATCTTCTAAAATACAGCCCTATTTTTTTCTTTTCTTTTTTACTATAAACTTAATCACCAACAATAAAAAATTTTCCAGCTTAATTGAAAGAACAAGAAGATTTTATAAGAAACTATGACCTTCTGTCACACATGGTTTTATCCATTTTCCTAACCTTTCCTTCTCAATACCCTCTGCCTTTCTTCTTTCTTTTATATCTTCCTTTTAAAAAAAAAAGGAACCCAAGTGCCAAATTGTAACTTCCCATATTTAGTACTCACAGCTTATTATCTCCCTCACCCTAGAATTCTTCTCTGATTTCAACGATTTTTCACATTCTAACCCCCAACACTGTCATTTAAATATTCTGAGACTGCTGTCTCTTTGTTTTTACTCTTAGCCTAGATCCTCAGAGGCTCCTTACTTTATATATTTATGGCTTTGGGTTCCCAAGAAATATTATTGGCTGACTGATAATGTTCTGGAGCAATGAAAATGAAAGTCTTCTTTATCAAATGGCCACTAATACCAAGCATATCTACAAACTTGCTTAGGTTATTCTCATTCTCAAAAACCTTCGCTTGACCCTGCCAATCTCTAAAGCTATCAATTTATATATTTTCATCCTCTTAAACAAATTCTTTAAAAGTGTTGTCTATACTCATTGCCTCCATTTTTTCGACTCTCACTTCTCAATCTACTGCAAATTGGTTCCAGCCCCAATATTTTACTAAAAATATTCTCTACAAGTTTACCACAGATTTCTTAACTGTTAAATTTCATTTTCCTTTAAAAATTTTTTCATCCTACCTGACCTCTCTATATTTTTTGGATTCTATCACATCATGTTCTAGACATTTTTTCTTTCTTGGATTTTATGACAATGTTCTTCTCTCCCTCTTTTTCTCTTCTTCTCTTTCTCTCTCTCATCTCTTAAAGTCTCATGGGTTTCATTTTAATCTCTATATAGATGATTCCCAGAATTATATGTCTATCTGTAATATCTCTCCTATCCTCTATCCCTGCATAAGGAATTCCTTGTTGGACATGTCCATATAGATGCTCCATAAACATCTCAAACTCAACTTTTTCAAATGGAATTCCTTCTATTTTTCCCTCAAACCATCTTGCTTCCAAATGAATGACCCCAGCACTCTTTGACTCCTCTCTCAATATCATATCTGACAAGTTGCCTATTGTTGATCTTGCTGCTGCAATATCTTGTTCCCTCTTCTCTACTCTTACAGACTCTCCCTTACTTTAAGTATTTAACACATCTTACCTGAGGTATTATAATGGCCTTGTAATTAGTTCCTCTGCTTCTAGCCCCTCCCCTCATCAATTCTTCCTCCATATAGCTACCAAATTGATATGCCTAAAACACAGATCTGACTATGTTGACTTATGCCTACAGCACCCTCTCCACTGTTTGTCCCTCACTTGCCTGTGTGATTTTATTTCACAGTATTCCCTATATGTACCCTCCAGGACATTCTAGCTCTTCCTAGGGCATTAAATCCTGGGTTTTTTTTTGTTGTTGTTGTTGGTTTGTTTTTACAAAATTGTCCTCTAACTCTAGAATACTTGTCCTCACTTCATTTTTGCTTTGAAGAATCCCTAACTCCCTTCAATGCAAAGTGTAGGTGAGGGGCACCTGGGTATCTCACTGGATTGAGAGCCAGACCTAGAGACAGGAGGTCCTAGTTTCAAATCTGGCCTCAGACACTTCCCAGCTGTGTGACCCTGGGCAAGTCACTTGACCCCCATTGCCTACCCTTACCAATCTTCCACCTATAAGTCAATACACAGAAGTTAAGGGTTTAAAATTTTAAAAAAAAGTGTGGGTGAATTCCTACATTAGGAATTTATTGCCCCACTTATTTATTAGCACTTTCTCCTTGAAATTACTCTTTATAAACATGTTATTACTTATGTATAAAATGTATCCCTTCAGTGAAAAGGAAACTTCTTGAGGGCAGGGACAGTTTTATTTTCATCTTTGTATCCCAAGCATCCATCACACTTACTAGGCACTCAACAGGCATATTGATACTGAAAGAAATAGAATATGGGGATCAGAAAATAAAGAACATCATGACTATGATAACTTAGTTGATTATGTGTATAGTAAAATAGAATCTTTTAAAATACACAAGCCAGACAATTTAGGACAAAGAACCAGTGCCCTAATACTCCTACTAGTTTAGCTAAAAGTCTGGGCCATGGTGGGGACAGGAGGAGATGCCATGAATACCTTAGAGAAGGCCTCTGAGAAGTAAAAGAGGCAGCATGTGGTTGGGGATGAGGGTGGGCGTGTAGGCTAACAATTTTGATGCCACTAATTTATTTGGCTCTCACTTGCATTTATAATGGAGTCTAGTTGTTTTTCCTGTAATAAAAGCTGATTTTTCATGTGGATTCAGAAACCTCACAGATTAAAAATACATATTTGTGCTTTATACTTCCTGGTAACTAAATGAGCCCTTGTGAGTGTGTCAGGTGCTTAGGAAGATACATTAATTTTTTTTCAGGATACTAGGTTGCCATTTCATTCATCATCAAAGATTTAATTAATCATCTCCTAAAACATCTAGCTTTTTACAAGAGAGAGACTTAAGTGGTGAGGAAAATATACCTCATTGTTTTTGGGAGGCAAAAGGAGATGGGAAGAATGGGAAACGATATGTATACTGTTGTGGAATAAGGACCCAGACTTGTCTTATTTTGTTGTGTCTCTAGAGACATTAACATTATAGAAAAGATCTACAGATAGATGATCTTGAAGAAATGAGGAAATGGTGTTCCTATAGGTAAATATACTATCTCAAAGCAGAACAATGGACAACTCCCCCTCAACTTACAGTACTTGTTACTAAAATTTTCTAATCAGAGACTGATCCTTATGTCCTATTACAACTATACTTTTGGGGGGCAGCTAGATTGCTCAGTGGATAGAGAGCTGGGCACAGAGACAGGAGGTCCTGGGATCAAATGTGACCCCAGACACTTCCTAGTTCTGTGACCCTGGGCAAGTCACTTAACCCTCATTGCCTAGCCCTTATCACTCTTCTGCCTTAGAACCAATGCACAATATTGAATCTAAGATAGAAGGTAAGGGTTAAAAAACAAACAAACCAACCTATACTTTCATCAGCTTCCTTATTTGTACCTCTCTCTCTTCCTGTATTATACTAGCCCCAATTTGTCTTTTAAACTGTACCACCCTGAACCTAGTTGTAAGACTGTAAATTGGTCAGCCATCCTCATCTTATATAGGAAACATGGCTGAAGAGCATGGCTGAGACCTGCTTGTGTCTTCAGTGTCCAGTTGTCCCCTTGGGGTCACAACTAATAAAATTTCTTTGGTTGTATTGGAAAACAGAGCAATTGAATCAGTTCCACCATACTGGTAAGTATTGCTTAACTCTTGAGAAGATTAACATCTTTTGAGAATGGAAAATTAGGTTCCAAACATTTTTCTTCTTGTAATAGTAGAGGGACTCTCACTGCATTCAATGACCTTTATCAGATGGAGACTATGGGACCTAATTCTAAGAGGGCATCATTCTATCAATATAAACATACAGAGGTATGATTTTGTGAAAGCTGACACTGCGAAAGCTAGGACCTGTATGAATTCAGTCCTGCAGCTCCTGCTTGGCTAAGCCCATCTCAGAGATTCTGTGGGGTGGGAGTCATTCATATAGCACATCAGAGATTCAGAAGACTGTAGCAGTTAATCATTTTGGATGCTTTATACACTTTTTTTGCAAGCTAATTCTGCAGAAAACCCAAGTAAATGATGCAGAACTTACTAATGAATCAGGCCTGAAATTTTCATTTTTCTGCATTATTGTGCCTTTGTGCTGCTCCTTAGTGGTGGACTCCACATCTGTTACCCTGAATCAGACAATAAAGGTCTTTTTTAAAAAAGATGCTTTCCCTTTTTCTTATTTCTTTATAAAAACTTCTTTTGTACCCAATTTTAATTCAATATCTTACAAGATGAAACCCTGGATATCAGGGAAATCTGTATTCAGAAGACCAGTTGCATTCTGCTTCCAAATTTGCTCAAGTTGAAGGAGATTATCACAACACTTGGATATCTGTTTTGAAAAAGAGGTAGTATATGACTGTGTTGGCCTCTGGGAGAAACTAAGAATGGCTGAGGTCAAAAAATAGGACATAGAAGAATTAATGTGTTGCCATGTGTCAGTTGAAGACAGAAGGAATAGTAGACATCTTTAATAATATCATACTCTATGACTTATGCTCCCTTTTTGATTTCCCCTGGCATTGTCTATCTCTCTCTTTTTTATAGCATTTACCTAAGTCTCTTCAGTTCCCTTACCAGCACCAGCTAACCAAGCACAGAACAAAAAATGAATTTATTATATGCCACAAAGAATACAAAAAGACTTGATGACTGGTTAATTGTGGTTACATAACAAGACAGGTTAGGTAGCACTAGAAATCTCATAACTTTTGTTTCTTACATGGAGAGATTTTTGTTTCTAACTCCTGTTTCAGTTAGAATAATTGAATTTCAATTAAATTCAATTTTCTTTCTGGCCTCAGGAAATAAGCCCTTACAAATGGTCAGCACCTTCTACTGAGTCTTTTTTGGCAGTACAAAATCTGTTGCACTCTTTTTTTCATTCTGTCTGGTTTCTGTCATCCTTCTCCTCACCCATCTTCCTTCAGATGGATAGACCAGGTTGTCTTGAGTCTTAGATAAGAAAAAGTGGCAAAGGAGTAGTAAATCTGATGGAGTCTTTGCTAATGTTTCTGTCCCCATGAAAAAGATCCATGTCACTATGAGTGAAGAATCTAATAAAAAGCTCAGCTCTAAGTTTCATTGCTGGCCAAGTATGCTTAGCTTTATATCTTAGCAGGGCTTTGGCTGGGCGCTTGGAAAGGAGAGGTGTCAGGAAGATCTGCTTCTCAGGGAAAGAAGAGAAGTCTTCACTTTCCATCCATAGCTCTGCTTGGCTTCAACTCCATGGAGCAAGATACTCTCACACTGGGTAACTGGCCTGTTCCATGTTCATTCTCTTTCCAGTTTCTTTTTGTGTGTTGTCTTCTTGTTAGATTATAAACTCCTGAGCGCAGGGACTTTTCCCTACTTATATCCCTAGCACTTAATATAGAGCCTTGTGCATAGTAGGTACTTAATAAATGTTTATTGAATTGAATTGAGGGGAAACAACAGCCTCCTCAACTAGCCTGAAATTCCATTTTTGGAAATCAGTCCAAGGGCAGACAACCTTAGAAGGAATAACATATTAAGCTATCCTTAAGCATTAATGCCTTAATATGAATTTATTTACTAGATCATTTTTAGCAGGGTTTTGGTTGAGTGAAGGACATTCAACCAAAAATAAGTTCAGAACAAGAAAAATGAGTTCCAAACAAAAGGATAAGGCTCTTAGCTGAAAGCATAGGTCTTCGGAGGAGTGGTAAGCATACCAGGGACCAGAATTGTAGAACAGGAGCCAGGCTTGAGAAAATGGGACCATAGGCTATTCTGTCTACTTAGAGCCTAATTTGAGAAACAGTAACTACTTCACAGGGTTTGGAAGATTAAATCTCAAAGTATTGCAAAAATGTTTCCTTTCTTCTCTGTACACATTGTCACACAATCAAACTTTACTCTTTTTAATCAGAAAAGTCTATCTAAATGATTGAAGAATTAGAATTAGGACTTTAAAAAGTACAGTTTTATGACATGGTGCAGATTTCTAAATATCTCTAAGTAGAGATCTGCTGTAAAAGGACCAACCACTAAACTGGCCTTGCTTTAAGTCTCTTGTTGCTTCAGGTCATCCTCCACTCAGCTATGGAATTGCTCCTCCTTAAGTACATATCTGACCATGTCACCCCACCCAACTCCTCAACTAACCACCATTCTATAAACTCCAAGGGCTCCCTATTACAACCAGGATCAAATAGAAAAACCCTGTTTTCCTCTTAAAGCTCTTTATAAACCCGCCTTATCCTACCATTTTAGTCTTCTCATACCTTTCTCATTTCCACATACGCTGTGGTCCAGTGACTGGCCTCCTTGCTGTTCTTCCAACATGGTACTCCGTGTTTCCCACTTGGGGCATTTTTGCTGGATGTCTGCTAGGGTTGGAACTCTTGCCCTCCTCATCTGTACTTCCTGGCTTCTCTGACTTCCAATCTTAGCCAAAGTCTCTCCTTCCGCAAGAATCCTTTCTTGACCTACCCCACCCCCATGCTAGCACTTTCTCTTTGAGATTATCTCCAATTTATTCTGTTTGTATCTTATTTGTATACAGTGCTTGTATATTGGCTTTATTGGCTTCTTCATTAGACTGGGAGCTCCTTTTGCTTTTCTTTGAAGCCCCAGCACTTAGCACAGTACTAGGTATATAGCAGCTGCTATAAATACTTGTTACCTGACTGACATGAATTGATAAGAAAGTTCTGCATTTAACATACCAGTTATAGAGGACTGGAGGATAACCTATTTTGGAGGATAAGTATTTTGAACATTCTCAAAGAGTGCTTAACTGTAGGTCTTTTTTTTTTTTTAATTTTAAACCCTTAACTTCTGTGTATTGACTTATAGGTGGAAGATTGGTAAGGGTAGGCAATGGGGGTCAAGTGACTTGCCCAGGGTCACACAGCTGGGAAGTGTCTGAGGCTGGATTTGATTAACTGTAGGTCTTTGAATGACTTCTCTAAGCCTCAGTTTCTTCATTTGTGAAGTGGAGAAATTGGACTAGATGATTTCTGAGGTCTCTGTCACCTCTAGTAATTCATGATTCTGAAATCCTAGTCTAATTTGCATCTTCAATAGAGACAGTTTTGCCAAGCAAAGGGAAATTGTAGCCTATCCTCTGTGCTAATGATCAGAGATTCCAAAATTTGGAGCCCCAAATAATGAGGCTGTCTTAGATATTTTCTGTTCTCTTTGTGTTTGAAGATGGTCATAAGATAGTGATTACTGGTGTGTATGTGTGTAGGCATGGCCAAGAGATCAACTAAGAGTGTAAAGTCTATTGAATAAACGTTGAATTGAATTGGTTGAATTGCAAGGCAGTCTCCAGAGGTACAAGTCAATGAATAAATTAAAAAATGAATAGCTTTCTCACTGTCTATTATGAAAAAACAGAGTGCACTCACAGAAAAACTGTGAAGGTGACAGAGTGTGTCTTTAGCACACCTGGCTGTCTCATTCTGTCAGCTTTCCCCTCCTTCCCCATTCTCTTACATTTCTGGTTCTCTTTCTGTTACTTTCCACCTTTGAAAAGCTACTCTCTGGAGAGGGAGAAGCTCCCTATGGTGACATATTAGTGTCACTGCTGAACCTCTTCTGGAGTACTTTAATTTTCAATTCTTAACATTTAATGCTGGAGTAAAAGTCTACTCCCCTTACAAAAGGAATTTTAGATAACCTTGAACAAGTATAAAAGGTGTTTGGCATGTGCAAATATCCAAAATTCCCTATTTGCTGTCTCCCCCAAAGAGAATGTGAGCTCCTTGAAAGCAGGGATTGTTTTCCTTTTCTATTTGTATCCCTAGCTTCACAGAATGCTTGATAAATGGTCCTTCCCCTCTTTTCCTCCCTACCCCTTCCCTCCCTCCCTCTCTCTCTATTCCTTCCTTCCTTCCTTCCTTCCTTCCTTCCTTCCATCTCTATATCTCTCATTCCTTAAAGCTAGTACTTCTCAAGACACTAAAATTCTCTAATGAACTGAATAGGGAAAGGGACATTCTATACAATATAGGAGCAAGGTCCAGTCATATACCAGCAACTACCCCTCTGGATATTTCTACACAGACATCCCATTGTCAACTCAAATTCAATATGTTCAAAATAGAACTCATTGTATTTTCCCTTCTTCTAAACTTTTCTAAGTCTTTTAATAGTACCACATCTTTCTTGTTACCTAGGTTTATGACCTTGAAATTATCCTTGAATCTTAGCTCTCTCTCAACCCCTATATCTAATCAGTTATCAAGTCTTATGTATTCTTCCTATAAATTGTGTTTCATATCCTCCCCCTTCATTCATACAACCTTGACATTGGATTTTACCTTTTGCCTCTGAATTACCAGTCTTTCTGATGGACAATCTATCCTTCGAACAGCTGCCAAATTGTTTTCCCAAAATACATATCTAAACTCCTATACTACTATCACTATAGCTTCTAGGATAAAATACAAAGTCCTCAACCTGGCACTTAAAGTCTTCCCTAGTCTTACTCTCATCCACCTTTCTGGTCCTTTTTAAAATTCTTCTTTGGGCATTCTCTGTTTAGTCACATTGGCCTGCTTGGTGTTCCCCATAGAAGTCATTCTCTCTCCCCTTTTCAGAGGTCACCCCACATGTCTAGACCTTATTCCCACTCACTTGTGTTCAGAAAATCCCAAACATCCTTCAAATTCTGACTTAGCTACTTTTCACATAACATCTTTCTTCTCCCCCCGCCCTTGGTACTTTCTTTCTCTCTTTTAGGATCACTTTAATGTTATTTGCTTCTACTCCTCAGGATACATGTCATACTCATCTAGTAGAATGTAAGTTCCCTAAGGACCATGTATATTTCCAAACTGAATTGAATTAAGCATCAGATTGAGCTGATTGAATGCCTAAGAAAGCCACAGAACCAGTCACAGGAGAAGGGGAAATTAGGACTATAGACTGATTGTTCTTGGTCTGTCTCCCCATTCTAGAAAGACTATTGTGCTAAGTACCTCACTGCATGATGAAGGGAGGCTAATTTCCAAAATCAGTCAATCAATAAACATTTATTAAGTGCCTACTTTATACCAACCACTGTATTAAGCATTGGAGTTATAAAGAAAGACAAATGATAGTCCCTGCTCTCAGGGAGCTCATAATTGTTTGGATGCTATCTCTACCCTATTAAACATAATGGAAGACCTATAAAAAGGGCTTGTTGATGACACTACATATGGCCATGATGAACTCTGAAAACCATTACCACCCCTCAGGACAAAACTTTGTAGCAATCCCTCTTCTTCCACCAAGTAAATTTCTTTTTCATGGGTGCTCCCTCTTATGCATAATTAGGCAGATTTGACTTGTCTTGTGCCTTTACTGGCAAGACTGCTGAGAATCCTGACAATTAGACACTCTGATCATAGCATCTGTTTGTGAATCAGGCTAGAGGTGATATGTATAGCCTGTTAAACACTGAAAAATAGATCCATTTATTCTGGGAAACATAATACAATTGAATGGTCAAAATCGCAGTAGGACCAATGCTATACTGCATCCAAGGTGCCCAGGTTAGTCATTCTGTGAAAGGAGCCTTTCTTTCCTGAAGAAGTAGTCCATCTGCTGTTCTAAAACCTCAGGTCCTTTTTTGGATCTGTATCACATGCTTAACTATCTCTACTCCCTTGCTTAGACCTGGACTATCTATCCCCCACAGTCCTGGCATTCTGAATCTCACCTTCTCCTATATAGCCTTCTCTCTTCATCTCATCTCCATGGCCTCCAATTTCTAATCCATATTCCTCCTTTCAGGCTTGATACAACTATACCTGACAGAGACAGATTATCTGACTCCTCCTCTCCTCCCAAATCTTATTCATGCCCTCAACTGAATTTTCTCCACAAACCAGAATTCTTAGTTATGATGGTATAATTGAACTATAGAATGTCCCAGAAATTTTAATTCCAT
Organism: Gracilinanus agilis; assembly: GCF_016433145.1. NCBI lineage: Eukaryota > Metazoa > Chordata > Mammalia > Didelphimorphia > Didelphidae > Gracilinanus > Gracilinanus agilis. The sequence goes on from NC_058131.1 coordinate 580,089,812, forward strand.
TTTAATCAACAAGGATTTCTTCTGTTATTTTGTTGTTCAGTCATTTAGGTCATATCTGATTCTTTGTGATTCTATTTGAGATCTTCTTGGCAAAGATATCGGAGTGGTTTGTCATTTCCTTCTCCAGCTCATTTTACAGATGAAGAACTAAGGCAAACAGGATTTAGTGACTTGCCCAGGGTCCCACAGCTGACAAGTCTCTGAGGCCAGATTTGAACTTAGGAAGGATAAATCTTCCTCACTCTAAGCTTGGCATTTTATTTACTGTGCTACCTAGCTGTCCACTTTCTTTTTGCTTCTCTCTTATTTTGGTGAGTTAATTTTCTATAACCTAGTATTCAAATGGAAGTGAAATTTTGAAGAGTAACTACAAAATAGTACCTTACATTTATATAAGACATTTAACTTTTCAAAACATTTCCATAATTATAATTTAACTTCAAAATAACATTCCATCCACCCACCCCTTATACTCGGAGCTTTAAGAGACTTCATTGTAAATGAACTTTTACTAAGGGAAAAATATGTCTGGAATGATTTCACCTAAAGTATTCCAATTACTTTGGGGACATTGTTTTAGGGGTTTGAGATCCCTTCTTTTACTAAATGTGAAGGCTGTTTAAAGAGTACTATACTGAAGCTAGGTCATCATGGCAGGGAGCTAGAAATAATGTTTTACTTCTGATTTCCTCATTTGCAATGGGAGGATTTAAGTAATAAAAGGCTGCTGAAAATGGCCTAGAATTAAATTGGTATTAGGAGAAACAAGGTGGAAATGAAGTGGAATGCCCTCCTGTGGAAAAGAAAAAAATCATAATTCAGCCAGGAAATCTGATGACTTTCTCTGATCTTGAAGGCAGCTTGAATAGGACTTATTTTTAGTCAAGAACTTCCTCTAAAAAAGGCAATGTAACTTCTGCTTTTAGATATTTGAACACTTTTAAAAAAATAAAGCCATTATGAGAATTTGTAAATAAAGCCTTATTCATTCAGGAGTCGAGTTTATAGTTTGATTTGATACAACAACACAGGAAACTTCATCCTCCTTAGTCACAAAAAGACTAATATATTGATAGCTCTTTCTTAATTCTCTTTTATTCATTCATTCATATCTTCTTCCAACTCTCCATACTCCCTATAGTACTATTGTATATGCTCAGGAGACATCAAATTTATATACAATGTAGTTGCTGAAAAGATGTAGCAGTCTAGAAGAGGAATAAGAAAAAGATAAATATGGGGCCCAATTTTATAAGAAAAATGTGATACTGAGGAATTATGACACAAATGACAAAGGGAGGGTTTGAAGTCAGAGAGACCTGGGTTATAATCCATCCTTTGACAATGAAGGGCTCTGAGACCATGGATAACCTACTTAAATTACTCTCTGTGCTTCCATTCCCTTATCTGTGAGATAATGTTTCTTTCAGGTGAAACAATGACTCTTCGATTTCCTACCCCTCACTTGGTTACTGTGAAGTTCAAATGTAGTAAAATGTTTAAGGAATGTTTCAAATTTACAAACTATAAATATATTTTATTATTATTATATTGTTATTGTTAGTTTTAAGACTTGAGAGTTTAAACAAAGTGCTTCGGGGTGTCAGAAAAACAAACTTGAAGACATAGCAAGAACAAAAGTTACAAACATTTCCTACCCTTTCTACCTGTCCCATCCTCATCACCTAGGAGTATTCTCTGACCTATACCACCTCACTTCCTGGAGACAATGGGCTCAGACTTAATGGAGTTTCTACATAGCATTATTTTATAGGCGGTAAGATCAGGGAAGGTGACGATTATGCTGGCTTTGAAAGGATGAGCAAGAGCATGTAATTTGGCTCTTTTTTGCCCAGCAGCTATTCTGGTAAGAGAGACAGAGGGAGGCCTCAGACTGTCTCCATGTGAAACAGATATTTTTCAAGAATTCAGATCTCCATTTTTTAATTTTTGCTTATTTGTTTGTTTGTTCCTATTTAGACACAATATCAGATTGATGAAAAAAAAATTATGACTATGTTGAGTGGCTCCATGACAGGTAGAGTTGAAGCAAAATCTCTGAAGAGCATAGATAACTCTTTTTTTTTCTGACTCAAGAGAGATGTACACATTTCCAGAATTTCCTGAGAAATGGCTATATGGAGGGAAAAGAAAAAGGTATCTCTTATAGACAGGTAGCTGATCCAGTGCTTCAACATGCCCCTGATTCCCAGATTGTTTCACTAGACACTTTCAAGAATTTCTCCTTGGGTAAGATAAGGGTCTTCTTGGTTGAACTGAGATATACCATTTCCAATGTGAGATCCCATTCACTTCGTGTATTTTCTGTCATATTCTAATCTATAGAACATCTCTAACATTTATTATCTGCTTGGATAAATGGGCTTACTCACTATTCATTATTTGTTATGGTCTCATATAACTGGCTTTTGGTAGGAAAGAGTCAAGTCTGTAGGTCCAAGCTTAGAATATTCTCCCCCCCCCCCTTAAAAGATAATAACCAGAGAAGCTATAGGCTTTGTTGTTTTTGAATTTATACATCATCTACCTAGACCAACAATATTTAGAGGAAGGAAATAGATTTAATTTCAATCCACTACTCCTTCTCAAAGGAGTACAGAGTAGGTAGCTGAACAACTCCTTCTCTTATGCCCTTCTAGGTATGAAGCAAAGTCTGAAGGAGTGGGACAGACAGGGAGGGGTTCCTAGAAAACCTATTCACTTGAAGTCACATTTAGATAATCCATATAGACATATAGACACACTGAATCACTTGAAGTCACATTTAGATAATCCATATAGAAATATACATAATGGACATGAGCAGGACAAACCTTACATGTGTTTTCTTTTCTGTTTTAAGTGAGGGAGACCCTATATGTCTATGATACTTTGGGGGAGGTCTATAATGGAGTGCCCCAAGTTGCTACCAACACTAGCTCTGTGTTGTCAACTTCTTTCCTTAATCAGTAAGTTGGATGAAGGCACAGTTAAAATATGTATCAGTTTTTTTGATAACATAACACTTAAGAGGGACAAGAATTTTCTGGATGGCAGTCCATTTCTAAAAAGGATTCTGACAGCTTAGAATGACAATTTCATTTAACCTCTTCCTTTTTCCTAGGCAATTAATCAAATCGATTTGTAAACATGTATTATGTACCTACTATTTGCTAAATAATGTGCTTAAGTGTTGGGGATACAAACCAGAAAAGCAGTTTCTGCCCTTAAGCAGCTTATGTTGAGTCATACCCACCTTAAGGAATCTATTCCCACTCCCCCAGTGCCCCACCTCTCAAAAAAAAAAAGATAAGGAATCAATTAAGGAGCCAGAAATGAAGTAGATAGAAGATTAAATGAAGAACCAAAAGAATGTGATACCTCTATAGCCAAGAAAGAAACATATTTCCAATGTAAAGGAATATACAACAATGTTCAACGCTTCAAAGAAGTAAGAGAGGATGTGGACTGGAAAATTGTTCCTAGATTTGGTGGTCACCAATGACTTGAGAAAGAGCAAGTAGAGCAGAGGAGTCAGAAACATGCTTCTAAGGAGTTGGGGGAGAGAATGGATAATGAGTAGATAAGAGACATAGGAATAGACCGCATTTTCAGTAAGTTTATCAGTGACTATAGAAGAGATAGGATGGTTACAGGAAGGATAAAGTAGAAGAATAAAACATTTCTTCCTTTTGGATTAGAGAGACCTGAACATAGTTTATGGGTAAATGGGAAAGAACCAGTAGAGAAAAGATTGAAGCTACTTGTTGAAGGAGAGAGGAGAGACAGAAGGAAGTGATTGCTGAAGCCATGTCCTGGAGAAGTTGGGAGGGAATTAAGTTGTGAGGGAGGGGGAAGCAAGGGGAAGAATTAGTTTTAATGAAGGGTAGGGATACCTCTTCTGTGTCTAGAATAAAGAAACTCAGTAGTGAATCTGAGAAGTTCAGAGGAATAGAACTGAAGAAACTCATTCTAGGTGACTTTAGTTTTCTCAGAGATGAAACTGTAGAGGAAGAGGAACATAAAGTGTTAGGGAAAAGTTTAGAATATTTGCTATGGCAAATGATCTAGGGCAGTGATGGGAAAACTCTTTAAAGAGGGGGCCAAAGGAAAGGAAATGCTCATCTGTCAGTCTGTTTCTAAGGCAACTCTTTCGAACATTCATTGTATTGTATCCTGCTCATTGTATTTGTCAGTTTAGGAATAATGTTGTGCAGCAGTATAGAACATTTCAGGGGGCCACATCACTGATCTAGGACATCAGTGAAAGTCAGTGGAGACAATGATATGGGGAGTCAATAAATATATAGAAGGATAGTTGAGCAGCAGAAAGGGTGCAGGGCTAGGTTATGCACCGTAAAATTATTTGACAAAAGAAGTTCAATGCAACTCATTTTTCTAGTGATTCTTAAAACCAAAGACATCAGGTTATTGGGGCTACCTAGGAATAAAAGACATTAGGTCAGGCATGGCATAGACAGAGTAAAGCATTAAAGTATGAAACAATGAGATCAACCATACGTCTGAAAGCAAGCAGAGTTGGAATAAAGGAATAATATTGATAGAATAAGAATGAACCAAGGGACTGAAGGTCATCTTAAGGACTACTGGGAATGATAGAGGTGGTAGAATATGTTATGGTTGGGCAATGATGTTCAAAGAATAGAAACTCAAAACTACTATATCTGTGATATTGAACAATCTTTTAAAATAGTGGCATCTATGCCAGTGTATGACTAAAGTAGGGCCAAGAAAGAAGTCACTGAAGTTGGGTCTGAGGAATATATTGTACAAAATGTTATCAACATGAAAAGAATGTTTGGGGATAAGTTGGAAAGGAAGGTTTTAAGGTGCAGTAGGTAGTACAATATAGAGCACAAAGTCTAGAGTTGGGAGGATCTGGGGTCAAACCTGACCTAAGACACTGTGTAACTGTGTGTCCCTGGGCAAGTCATTTAGCCCCTATTGCCTAGTCCTTGCCACTCTTCTGTCTTAGAATTGGTTCTAAGACAAAAGACAAGGAAAAAAGGAAGGGAGGAAGAAAGGAAGGAAGGAAAGAAGGAAAGTAGACAGGCAGACTTTAAATCAAGTGTTAGAGTCACTAAGAAAGTTGGGAGAGTGAACTGGAGATCAGAATAAAACAGCAACAAAAGCCAGGAGAGGATGCATAAATAGGGTATTTCAAAAGAGGAAAGCTTCTATGATGGAACACAGTCATTCTACTTTAATATTAGTAATGATGCAGGAAACTTCAGTGAGAGAGTTTAGGAACCATATGGAATAGAGGAAGGTATGTTATGTGTGTTCAGTGTATTCATGGACCCAACTGATCATGGCTAGGTCTAATTGTGTATGACTGGATCCATAACTATGTCCATAGGCATCTGTTAATTGGCCATATTGGTTAGTTAAATCTAACGAAGCAAATTCAACCAAAATCAGTGACTAGATTTAATTAACTGGTGTTTGACTGAATCAAGTGGTTAGTTCAATCAACACAGTCTGTCTGGCAGTTTCATGTGAATACAAACAATGGTCAATGATGTGAATGTAGTATGTGGACTCCCTTTTATTTAATGTGTTTCTCTAGGGGTAGAGCAACCTAGATTTCCCTAGAGATCTTAGCTTTCTGAGCTTAGGTATGAGGTAATCCTAGCACAAGGTAATATAATTATATAGAAATGGCCTCAGGACTGGTTTGATATGTCCATCCCTGTCGTCCTCCCCCCTCAAATCCCCTCCCCCCCAACCCGTCTGCAACTCTTCCCCCTCCCTACTGCTGATCTGCCTTGCATTTGATTGGAAAGGAAGACACTGTGAATTTGAAGATAGATTTCAGAGTTGAGCCCAAAGGCTTCCTGGAAGTGTGAACACTGTATGGGAGAAAACAATAGCTAGCGAAAGATGCTTAACATGTTGTACATTAATTTACATTCAATAAAAAAACCTTCTAGCTATAATTATCACATTTTTGTTAATATTGAGATTCTAGATGTCAGATTTAATACTTGAGTAAACTAATTACACAATCTTTTTTTAGCTTTGTCAAACATATTTTCTATATCATATTGAAAGTTTTCCTTCTTTAAAAAGATTAATCTACATTTCAAGTATTGAATGATAATTCTGATAAAATTGCTTTAATCCCTCACCTTTCTACTAGTTCATTAATTTTTTTGTTCTATTTTTCCCCCTCCTCTCCAAATACCTTCAGTGTTCTTTTGTTAAGGGCATTGTTTTCAGACAGTGTTAATGTGTCTCCTTTAATCATACCTCTGAGTCTTTTTTTTTATATATGCATTTTGCCAAATAGTTCTAGGTGGAATTGCCTCTTAAGATTTCCTCTTTGGCTGCTGTACATTCAGGCTCAAATTGTTGTGCTCAATAGTGCCATTGTCACATTATAATGGGGAAAATGCTTCATCATGTGTGTAGCGCAAGATGAAATCTTCACTGAGGAGCTCAGGGATCAAGGTGGAGGAAAAATACTCATTTTTATGCATCGAGTCATTATGAAGGGAGAAAGAGACATTCAGATTGTCAGAGAGTATTTGTCACGTCTAATACCTACACAGGAAATGTACTGGAAGACTTGACCCTGATTTGGTTTTACCATATATATATATATATACATACATATATATATATATATATGGATGTATGGATAGATGAAAGATAGATCTATACACATATGTATGTAAGTATATTCACAAAGATTTATATATGTGTATATACATATACATATATGTATATATGTAGGAGAGAGACAAGCAGAGAGAGAGAGAGAGAGAGAACAGTATGTTTCCTTATACAGGTATCCCTTCCACATCATGGGGGTCAGGGGCACAGTGCCCCCACATTCTGGAAAATCCACATAAAAAATTTTGGCTCTCTGTTCCAGAGAAGCTCTGAATTTTTTTCTTTTTTCATTAATGAGGTATTTACAGTACCTTATTGTAAAATTTGGGTTAAGCATGCATTTCTGAGTTTGTAAACTTCTATTTCATCTGGTGGCCTTCACCAGTCATCTGCAGCTTCCACAAAACTCTCCCCAAATTCCCATTTATTTTCTTATGCTGACCCAGGATATATTGAAACTGCGATGGGGATACACATCATATAGAAGAGATACCTAATATATCTTTCACTTTGTAGGAGACTTACTAGTAAAAATAATGACAGTTTGGGGAGAGTAAAATGCATATTTTAGAGAACGTAGAAAGAAATGTACTATCAGATCCCCTACATGAAAAAGAACATGGTGCTTTTTACACTGCAGTATCAAACCCCTAGTTATTGTGAGCTACCACTAGGGCAGCTCGGTGGCATAGTGTCTAGGGCAGTGATTCCCAAAGTGGGCGCTACCCCCCCCCCCAGTGGGTGCTGCAGTAATCTAGGGTGGCAGTGATGGCCACACTTTTTTTGTATTACATTATATTCTGAGTTCAATAAATACTTTCTTAATTTCCAGGGGGCGCTAACAAATATTTTTTTCTGGAAAGGGGGCAGTAGGCCAAAAAAGTTGGGGAACCACTGGTTTAGGGTATCTGGCCTCAAGTCAGGAAGATTCATCTCCTTGAGTTCAAATCTGGTCTTAGACATTTACTAGCTATGTGACCCTGGACAAAACCCTTAACCCTGTTTGCCTCAGTTTACTTATCTGTCAAATGATCTGGAGAATGAAATGGCAAACCACTGTAATATCTTTGCCAAGAAAACCCCAAATGGGATCACAAAGAGTCAGACACAACTAGAAAATGACTGAACAAAAGCTTGGTTCAACTAAGAGAGAGTCCCATATCCTAACTTGGGGGAAAATGTCTGAAATCTCTAGTGTAACAAACTGGGGATAGGGACATGATAGACACTGCCAGCTCCTCTCATGTCAGCGTCTTCTAGAGTCTTTTCTTCCAGCAATTTGAAATGAGACTGGTATCTTCTTTCTTCTCTCCCAAAGCTAGAAGTCAGAAATACCCAAAGGGACTGAAGAACCCCAAAGACCTGGAAGAAACCTCTGAAGAGACTCTCAAACTCAGAGAACCGACCTCTTTTCTTTCTTGCTCTTACTGACTCTAATCACTCCTCTGTGTTCTCCCCAACCACCCCATTCCCATGCAGATGCAAGGGATGGTTCTCCGTCCACGAGGGTAGTCCTATGCCAATGGGCAGATTCTGCAATGTGGAGGTAAAGAGGGAACACACTCCAAACAGGGGGCCCTGCTTATTTTTTTGCAAAGGTACACAAATGAGAGATGAACTGTCCTCTATGGAGATTAGCTAGGAGAAAAGTACTATAGTGGTACTTAATCTTCTAATCCATAAAGGGATATAATATGAAATAAAACTAGAATGAAGGTAGATGACAGGTTGTGAAGGACTAACTGCTAGGATGAGAACCTAGAAGAAGCCTTCAAAATTGATTTTACCATATTTTTAATGAAGTCACTGTTATTATTTCTCCTGCCAACTTAATTTGTACATAGTTAATGAACTCCGCCATGGAATAGAACTAATACAATCATAATAATGTCTGAGAACAAATAGTCTATAATTTGGTGCTAAGTTGTGGGCAGCCTGGAAAGAGCCCTGGCTTTGGAGCCAGAGGACCTATCTTCATATCCTATCTCTGACACTTCCCAAATATTAGACAAGTCATTTAAATGCCTTTGGCCTCATCTTCCTTATCTGTAAAACGAGGAGTCTGAATAAAATGGTTTCTAGGCTGCTTTCAAGCTACAGATCTATGATTCTGTGAATAAATATGGAAGTGGTCACTGTTCCAATAAGCCTATTTGATGATGTTGCAGCCCTACTAGACTACGGGTATTTCTGTAACAAGAGATAAATATTAGTGACCAGTGTTTTGTGGTCAGAAACCTGATGGAAGAACTCAAGGAAAAGGGGTATAATACACATTCCTTCTGAGTTCTAAATCCTTAAAGAAATTTCACACATAAGAACAGAAAGATCCTGAATATTGCTTATACCTTCCTAAGAGACAACATTCTGACTGTGATATTTATTATTGATATAGACCAGTGATGGGCAAACTATGGCTCATGGGCCAGATGCAGCCCCCTGAAATATTCTATCTGGCTGCACGACATTATTCCTAATTTGACAAATACAATGAGTAGGATACAATACAATGAAACTTCAAAAGAGTTACCTTAGAAACAGACTGACAGACGAGCATTTCCTTTCCTTTGGCCCCCTCTTTAAAAAGTTTGCCCACCACTGATCTAGACAATAGAATAGGAAAGACTGTAACTGCATCAAAAACTTCAACATTTAGTTAGATATGAAAGTCCATGTATGGTGATATTACAGAAACTGATATTTTCTTCATATTAGAATATAAGATCAATTTTTTATTCTTCTTTTTCAATGGAAATTAAGTCTCATTTTCATCCTTTTAACATGGCCTATATAACAGAGAACACATTTTTAAAATGCTGCCACTAATTTAAATGTGACATTATAGAGCTGTCTGAAGCTTTGGATAATTCTTTCAGACATCTCCAAGTGGTGTATGTATATGGGGTCGTTAATCAGCAGCCCAATATTTTATTCATATTCTGGCTGAGTAAAGGCAGTAGGATGTCTGAGATCAAAGATGAGGAAGGAGTTATTAGCAACAATGTACATCAAAATAAGTACATTTTTAGGAGGAAGTTTTTACTCAGTTTTCTTTACCTGTACACTAGGCTTCCATGATGAATGAATCAATGAGACTGTTTTTTAATATGTAGTTGGAGAGTCCTATTTACTATTAAAATAATAATAGCTAGCATTTATAGTATGCTTTAAGGTTTGCAAAGTACTTTACAGATATCTCATTTCATCCCCACAAAAACCCTGGGAGGTAAGTGCTATTATTTCATCCACATTATATAGAAAAGGAAACTGAGATCAAGAGAAGTTAAATGACTTGTCATGTGGGTAGCAAATATTCAAATCAGAATTTGGAACCTGTTCCCCTGATATCAAATGCAATATTCTTTCTACTGCAATATGATATCTTTCCATCTAGTCAAATCCTCTTACTTTATAGGTGAGAAAATTGAAACTAGGAGCTTGACTTTGTCCAAGATCATCCAGATAGACTTATCAACTGATGCTTCTTTTCATTACCCTGTGGGTGTTTGAGTACATATGTGGAGGGGGAAATATGCAATTATCATTCTCCTGAATCAGCCAGAATTTACACTAATGGGAGCAGCAAGGAACCATGTAGCAATGAAGAAAGTGTCTTTCTGTTGTTAACAGGGTAGGACCTTTAGATTCTAAAGTAGCCTATTCTTTAAAAAAAAAAAAAGTGGGGGTGGTGGGTCACAAGCAAAGACTCTGATTGAGCAAAGAACTTAGAATGTAGAAGGAATAATTTTGTCTCTACCCCACAAGCTCTATGGAATAATCTTTAAAGACTTGAAGACTTTAGAAAGAAGGAAGATAATTAATAGGTGGGAGAATGTTGTTCTAATACATTACCTGGCTAGACTAGAAATAGTAAAAAGGTATAGGTAAGATGCACATAGTATTTCTACACTTTTTTTAGTGGACTAAAAAGTAGCTTAGATGTAGTTCATTCCTTTCCTTTTAGACTCTTTGTCTTCTGTCAGGAAGAGTAATGGTAGTCAATTCTTTCCATTTCTCTTCAGATTCTTCCTAAACCAAACCTCAATGTACTCTCCCTCTTCCCCTCCCTATTGACTAGAGAATAGGTCATTGTCTGTTTGTTCTTCTATCTGCCTGTCCCTCTATGTGTGAAAATTCTTGAGTTGGGGATGTGGGGGAATAATGAATTTTAGAGCCTAGCAAAGAGAGCAGTCCTTGGCCTGTGTAAGTTGAATGGAAGATCTGTGCAGCCTTGAGTCTATAGAGTTTGTAGGTCATAGAGCTGAAGCTTCAAGGGACTTCAGAAGACATGTGGTTCAATCTTTTTTTAATGAATGAGAAAACTGAGGCATCATGAAGTTAAGTGCCTTGTCCAAGGTCACAAGATAAAAAGTAGGAAAAGTCAATGAATAGGAAGTCATGTGTGAATGTAATTAGTGACAAGTAATGATTTGGTTAAGTGCTTGTCATAGAGTATAAAGAAGAGACAATGGATAGCTACATGTTAATCTGTTCTCTTTTTTCTTTTTTCTTATACCTCATTCCAAATTCATGTGCAAAGGGTTAAGGTTCTTCTCTAAAATTTCCCTTCATCTTATTTCTTTCTCTCTTTTCTTAACTGCTATTATGTCTTTCATGTTGCATTTCACTTAGTACATGGCAGAGATGATCCAAAAATCATGTTTGTTTAATTCTGAGATCTATTTTGTGTTTGAACATGAGTGTGCCCAATATACTGAAAGTTTACAGCACTATAAATAAAATGGTAGTGTTCATTCTTCTTTTGCAAAGAAGATCAACGACCTCATAGAGTGATGTTATGACTTGGGCTCAAATTGGATTTAAGTGTGGCAGAGTTGCATTGTCATCAGTTTCACTCTCTCTTCCAGAGTCATCAAAGTCCAGAAGCACAACAAAAATGAAGACTACTGGCAAAGGCCCAGGATGCAGTGTATGATCTTGGTGTTTTAGGTGTTTGAGCAGGCTCTAAGCATTCCACAGCACATGATTCAGGTCACTGGAACAAGTCATTCTCATCTGTTTGTTCCACCAGGAGAAGTTGTCACATTCTTGGGATAGACATTCTCCTAACTCATGGACAAGTATGAGGCCTGTCGATTACCCTCATTCTGGTTTGTCATGTCTACCAAGATGGTTTTGCCAAGAGGTGTACACATGCAACAGCTTCTTGGAGCCACAAGTGAGAGTTGGATGGACCCCAAGGGTAGGTGAGCAGCCCTGAAAAGGGCTCAGCAAGCCCTCACAAAAGTGGTGCTAGGCATAAAATGATGAAACCACATCTTAAAACCCTGATTCAGAAGAAGGTAAACATTTTAGGTCCCATTCCCTGTCCTCAATTCATCCTTGTTCCCTACTCAGGTCTTGAGGACAGACTGTAACACTTTCCAGACTACTGCAGAAATCAAGCTAGTCAGGACTGTCTTCTTTTCTTAAATTTCACTTTCTTTCAGGAGGAAATAAGTTTGAAGGGATTTACCTTCCAGCCCTATTTAGTATTAGGAGCAGAGGTGATGATAAGCTATTTAATTAATCAGGACAGAGAATAATGTCAATAAGAAATTGAAAGCAAGATTCACTATGGATAATCAGCTTTTCACACAGGTTTTAAAAAATGGTCCAGATATATGATTTCATAGGTGTGAGAAACATCCACCAATGTAAATGAATGAGCAAACTGGCTATAATTCAGTCTTTAAGAGCTATCTGGGACCACTGAAGTTAAATGACTTGTCCATGGCTCATTGCCAATATATAGGGTGTCCCAAAAGGCTTAGAGCAGTCTTTAGTTTTAATAGCTTTAGTAAGCTTGAATAGCTTGAAACTGTATTGAGCTTTGTATATTAGAGATAGGACTTGAACCCAAGTCTTCCTGACTCCAAGACTGATTCTTTTCTACTACACTATGCTGCCTTTCATGATATGTAAGTACAGCAAATTTTAATACCAATTAGGTAATAACTTCCCTATAAAACAAGTAAAATGCAAAATGTTTCTCCATTAAGGAACTCCAATTGGAAGACTATTTAGGGATGCTTTTCACAGGTCATTAAACCATATTGGGGTGCAGCTAGGTGGCTTAGTGGATAGAGTACCAGGCCTGGAGTCAGGAGGACCTGAATTCAAACCTGGCATCAAATACTTCCTAGCTATGTGACCCTGGGCAAGCCACTTAACCCACATTGCCTAGCCCTTGCCACTCTTCTTTCTTAGAACTATTACTAAGACAGAAAGTAAGGGTTTAAAAAATATATTAGCCTGGGTTGCTGAAGGTTAGAGAACATACTATGGTATTTTAGGTATTCTTATAACATCCAACACAATCAGGGCTCCACTTTTCATTACTTTGTATATCAGGACTCCACTTGTGCTCCCTACGCACTATATCTGCTCCCATCACCCTTAGCACCACTGGGCTAGAATACATTCAGTTGAAGGTTACACAGCAGGCATAGTTAGGATTCTGCCTTAAAATGGTTTGGTTGAAGATTCTGTCTCTGGAGACAAGTTGCTCTGCACAAATATAGCATCCACTTTTCATTTGATTTTTGTTTCCATTTTGAAGAGTACCTGGTGGGTGTTGTGGTGCTAGGTCTTCTAGGATGAATGAAACAAACATTCAAAGGTGTAATTGTATTAAAAGACCAGATGTGAACAGTGATGTTGTCTTTGAGGCTAGTTCTTGGCAAATCCAAACTGGAGACTCCAGTTCAATGGAGTTGATGTTTTATACCCATTAAATTGTAATTTGACCATAGAAGTCAGTTGCAAAGAAAAGGTCAGGTGAATTACTAATTTTGTTCCCAGATTTCCTGATGAAATATCTTTATAGATAGTCAAACAATGTGGAAAGTTGCCCTGCCATTTAGATCTTTTGTGGTTGTATAATTAACGGACTTGATTTTCCCTTCAGTTGAGATTTTTCTTGCTAATCATTTTTTAATATAAAATTTCTAAGCAAAGAGAAACTAAAACAACTCAATTTTTTGAGCCGAGGTACATTTGGGTGCAATTTTGGAATTTGCTTATCTAGAATGAAAAAATAATTTCAAACATAAATGTCAAAGTTTTGAGAGAAAGGCAGAGAGAGATTAACTGGTACTCAAACTGCTCAAGATGACAAAATGCAGCTGTTGTTGGCATCTGCACAGCCAGCTGTTGGTACTTCATTTGACAACTTTGTATGTGATGCATTGAGAGCGAGTCTGTTCATTCTTGATGTAATAAGGATATAGTCAGCAGTTACTATAGACATGTTCTAAAATACTGATTTGGGAGCAGAAAAAAAGGCTTCACAAATGAGAATGGCAAATTTCTAAACTTCATTGACCTCCCCAGACCCACTATACCTGAAATATATGATGCAGTATTTTGCTTACTATGAAAAGATGAGATAAATATTTGACTTTCCAGTTTCCATCTTCTTTGTTTTTCCTTTCACCATTTTCCACCGCCAAGATGCCCCCTACCATACCATTGTCAAATTCAATCCTCCAAGATCCACCCAAAAACTTAGTCCAGAAAGCCTTCTGTAGACTAATTCTCTTTGACTCGCTTTACTAGGTTACTTAACAATTTCTCTGCTTTTATAAATTCAAATTGGATTGAGGTGTTTTCCATGGCAATATGCTGCTTTTTGACCCTATGGTGCTCCTTACAGTTAGCTTCTACAAGCATAGAAGGGAGAGAGGGACAGAACCAACATTCTGTATTATTTATCTCCCTTCACTGCCAGTAAGTCTGTACCTTCTCTAATCAGGCAATAAGAGGCAATTGCTCTTGAGGTATAATTTGAAGGGCCCCAAGAAGTTGCCTCTTCCCTATTATGTCACCTGCATTGGAGATAATATTAGCACCTCTCTCACAGGATTGTGGAGGGAATCAAACACCCTCCAATTTCATGTGGGGCTAGAAGCAGGAATAGATATATCAGTAGGGTCACCTCCCCTTTCCTTTCTCCAAGAGAGACTTTAATTCCTGCCAGGAAGGAAAGCAGGAGTTTGTGTGCTAGAGGCGGCTGTCATTCTTTTCTCCTCAAAGAAAGAGGGCACCAGGCTAGAAATATATCTAAGGAATATACCTTTGAGACCTAAACTGAACTCCTGGTCTCTATTTCTTTAAAGGGGAAAAGGAGATCCTAAGCCTTATATCCAAGACTTGACTGCCTTCCCACTAAATACCAATTCCATATGCATAGCAAATATCAGAGAAATCCATTTATTCAAGTCAATAGCAAAATAAAAAAGAGTCTATATGTGTGTACAGAAAGGCATATAGTGTGTATGTATATATACTTTGCCCTCTACTTTGATTTTCGTGTGTGTGTGTGTGTGTGTGTGTGTGTGTGTGTGTGTGTGTGTGGTGTTGTTTGGGGACAGAGAGACAGAGGCAGAGAGAGAGAATGAATATAAGTCAAACAATACAAATTGAAGTAATTCTCCTATTAGGAGCAATGTTACTCAATTCAACAAAGAGAGAGAATACCACATCTCACCCAAGAAGAAAATTTCCTAAACTTTCTAGCCAATAAGCTGTGAAGAAGGACATGATTGAAGGTCTACATGTTGGCTTCTTCCCAGAGTCTTTGTCTCCCTTCAGTGACTTGAAGAGAGATTGGCATCACCCATCTTCTCTCTAAAGCAAGAAGCCAGAAAAACCTCTGGTTGTTAAAAGAACCCAAAGAGATTAAAGAGACCAGATCTCTTTTGTCTTTTGCTCTCTCCAATTCTACCCCTCACTAAGATATGAAATCTTGATCTTCACAATGATGAGAAAGTCGCACAGGGGTGGACTTGGGACTTGAATTATACCACCCTTAAACCTTCATTGAGATCTTCTGTTATGTTTCTTGTAAAATGGAAATAGACTGAAGTAGAGTAACTCTTTATCAACTTGCCAGCTCTTTTTTTCTTTAGTGACCAATGGCAAAATGCCTTGGGGAGGAGTAAAAAGGGCAGAAATAAAAGCTGGGTGAGGGGCCCATTTAATATTTCTGCCTACCTCTGTTCCTCTTTCCAGAACCCTTAATCTCTATGGACTAGCCCTGTTTTTTTTTTAAGACAGGTCTCACTGGCATGAGACCTCATTTTTTTATCCAAAGACTTGTCATTAAGTGAACAGAGTATATAAATAAACTGTTCAGTTGATCTAGCTAACTCATCAACAATACCACGGAATGTGATGAGCCTTAGCCTTCCAAAGATTGCCCTAATACTTTAAAGGTTGAGGAGCAGGTAGAAAGAGAAGAGCCAAGAGAATGTAGACCAGGCCCTTGCATAGTCCCCTGCCGCCTTTGCCAGCCAAGATGTCTCGAACCATTTGGGAGGGGAGGTACCTAAGTTCTCTTTGATACAAATACTGTGGTAAACAAGTTACTAGTCCTTGGCAGTCAGCTCATTTTGTTTAGATCTCCATTTAATAAATAGAAAAACACAGGAGCAAAGAAATGGAAAAGAACACTGATGTATAATCCAACACACTGACATTGCTGTTCAGAATCAGAAACATTGCTTTGGAGGTGGAGGCAGGTAAAGAATTTCTATTAGGTTTTTGATAAATCCCTGTTCTACTCTCTTAGTAAAGTGACTGACTTGATCAAGAGCTAAACAAGTATGAAAGCATTAACTTCCGAGGAAGTCATCCTAGAATTTTTCTTATGCTTGGGAGGAAAGAGGAGTAGGTCATCAGAAAAGCATCTTTGGTTTAAGTAAAGATTTCAGGTCCTCTCCCTTTTCTTTCAGTATGAATGAAAGAATGGAAAGGCTTTCATTAAGTACATACTAAGGGCTAAGCATTGTGCAAAGAGTTGGAGATACAAAAAGAAAAGCAGCTAGTCCCTACTTTTAAGGGGTTCACTCTCATATTTTAATTAAGGAAGACAACACCGATTGGAGGCTTTAGCTGCCAAGCAGATACAAAGGTCTGTTAGTCCTTAGGGTTCAATTACAGGGTAAATGCCAAAGCCCTGGAATGCCTAGGGGGCATTGGCAAGTCATACAGCAGGGAAATGAGACCCTGGAGGTTGTAGTAGCAAGGCTTAAGGTAAGAAAATGTAGTCCTCCATCTTAATAGGATTGCAGTCCATTACTCCCCATTTATTCAAGTGACTTGAGCATCCACATTTGCCCTCAGGGGAATGGGATGCGGTCTGGAGGGTCCCTGACTATAACTTTTAGGAAGAGTGTGGCATCAGGGTCAGAGAATGTTACCTTCTTTGCCATGGGGAGGTGGATATGGAGGTGTCAGTAAAAAACTGGGGAGAAGAGGTAAAAAGGCATTTGTAGAAAATATTGGGGAAAAAGGCTTCCTAAAAGTTAAAAAAGTAAAAGCCTTTTTACATTTATTGGGCCCTTAGCCAAACAATTGAAACTGGGTAGTTGAGCTAGGCAGTGGAGGGAAAGGCTACTCCCATAGTACCTCCTTCTGCTAAGTTCTTTCATATCATGATTTTAGTAGTAAAGCAAAAGGAACCACATCCCTTTCTTCCTCTAACTGGCACTTGTATGGACAGAGGGAAGGGGAAGAATTAAGAACCTTTTTGCTTTATCATTATAAAATCATGATGCTCTAGTCCAGTGATTCCCAAAGTGGGTGTTACCGCCCCCTGGTGGGTGCTGCAGTGATCCAGGGAAGCGGTGATGGCCACAGGTGCATTTATCTTTCCTATTAATTGCTATTAAAATTTTTAAAAAATTAATTTCCAGGAGGCTAAGTAATATTTTTTCTGGAAAGGGAGTGGTAGGCCAAAAAAGTTTGGGAACCACTGCTCTACTCCTAAGATGGAGTTGGTTTTTGTGTAGTAGTTATATCAAGGCATGGTGCTTTGTATACATTAAAGCAATATGTTACTCATTGTTTCACTGCTTTGAAAACCAGATATGACTCTTTTCTAACTTATGGCAATGTTCATGTGCACCTAACATGCTAGCTTTAGAATCAGGAAGACCCAGATTTGAATCCAATCTCTGACCTTTTTTAACTTTGACCATGGGCATGTCACTTAAACCCATAGAGCCTTAATTATCCCTTTCTTGGTAAAATGGGGATAATAATGCCTGTAGTAATAGTTACCGCACAGAATTGTTCTGGGACTCAAATGAAGTAATGTGTCAAACTACTCTGAAAACCTTAAGGGGATATTTACATATGACAGTTGTTTTTATTGAATGAATGTATGATTTCATCAGTGAAGGGAGCTCATATGAGGAACTCCCTCCACCAAGGCAGAGCGACACTTTCTGGGAAAGGTCTAGTCTTAGAGATTTCCCTAGGGTTTTGAGAAGTGCTAAGTGATTTGCCCAGGGCTACACAGTCAATATGGGTCAGAGATGGGACTGGAACTCAGACCTTTCTGATGTCAGATTCTTCTCCACCATACCATGCTGTATTTTGTTAATTATTGGATTATTATTTTTGTTATTACCTAATTCTTCTCATATTTTTTTGGAGGGATAGGATTCAGGAAGGAATAGTCCTGGGACAAATTGCTATTCTGCCCTAATTCCTTTTTATGAAGTGTTTTATAGATAAAATAAAATTAGCAGTTGAACAAAAGTATTAAGATGTAAATTCATGTCCTCTGTGGTCTCACTGAAAACATCATCCATAGAATTCAAGTAGCAGACAGGACCACAGGGAAGGCATATAGTTCGTTGTATTCCCACCTGATTTTGACCCTCTTGGTCAGGGCTCTAACATTTGAAAGCTTTTCATTCCATGCAGCTTGGAGAGTGTGATGTCTTTTAAACTATTCTTTTTTTTCAATGCTATATCTGGGTAATTGCAAATAATGGTTCAGTCTAGGATAATATAATACCATAAGCATTTTATTCAGTTTCTACTATTTATTAAGTGCTAAGCACTGAGTATACAAATAAGAAAAAGAGAGTCTCTCGAGGAACTTATCTAATGGGGGAAGAAAATATATAAAAGGAAGCTGAAAAGGGGAGGATGTCAGAGGGTACAAGGCATTATATTGTTTGATTCAAAGTCAAGCAGAATAGTTATTTGGAAATTAAGAGTAGGTTGGAAATTCTAAGTCCTCTATGAAGTGAGGTTTTGGAAGGAGTTTTTTGCTCTGCAAAAGGGGCAGTCCTTCAAAGTGGCAGAGGCAAAAGAGGGTATTAATGAAGAAGAAATGAAATTACTATTGATGAATCGTAAAGTTAATGATAATGGCCTGGTTCCAATATCCATCAGATGACTTCTCCAGGGTATTTGAAATTTGTATTTTCAGTATGGGGATTTGATAGTGAACTTTTGATTCTCGTTACCAAGTCATATCTTACTGGATATATACTAGGTATGTTAAATTTGTGTATCTTGCAGTGATGGGTTGCATAGCCTCCATAATTTCTTTCCATGAGCCCCAGTTGTCATTAAGTCCAAGTTCTATGAAGATAACTCTTCAGTAGTTAATGGTGGCATGGCCTGCTGTTAGATTTCCATCATAAACATCTTAATTTCCACAAATAACAGCTGTATAACTCAGCTGTTTGACGCTTTTCTGTCAACATATTGTTGACTGGATTCACTTGGATGTTACCCCTGGAAATCTTCTTGATTCTAAACCCATTCATAATTATGTCGTAGGTTCCATCTGGAGCTAAGCCATTTTCAGTTACATTCAAAACCAATAATGTGAACCTGTTATTGACCTTTATTATTACTCATTGAAGTGATATCTGAATATTCCCAAAATATCACCGTATGTTTCTAACTTATCATGAGCGTGGTATTGTTGCTGCTGTTATTGTTATTCTCCACTTTCAGGGATCCATAGGTCATATGTAATTCCTCAATTCATTAATTCCTACCTAAACTTTGCCAAATGAAAATTTCTCCATATGAGGTTTTAAAAGTTTTGTAGTTAGAATTAGGCAGATTATACACTTCCAAAACAAAATACAGCACTCTGTAGTGAGACAGTATGATGGAGTAGAGAGGACAGTCAGAAAAACTGGGTTTACTTCCTGGTTCTAAGAGTTACTAACTCTCTAACACTGGAGAAGTTATTTAACTTCCATGCTTCGGTTTCCACATTTGTTTCTTTAAAATAATACTTATACTATCCATCTCTTTGAGGGGCCTGTTGTGAGAAAAGTGTTTTGCAAATATTAACACACCAGATTATTTAACATTTCATTGTTTTACTTTCCAAACCCAAAGTGACCCTTTTCTAACCTGCCGCAGGGTTCATCTGGGAAGGCTAAATCTAACCTAATTCTTTGGGCTTAACTGGGCTCAGGGGTGGCCCACATGTTTATGTTTCTTTCATTCTTATTCTTCAGTAGCCTAGCAAAGTAGTCTCCAAGCAGATAGAGTTCTTTCAAAAGGCTCTTTGAGAGAGTAGCATAAACTTTGGGCTCTTTGGGGAGAGCAAGAAGAATTCTCTCCAGATTTCTATGGCAGCTGCTGGATTGGTATGAAAGTGGTGCACTTGTTGTCTCCACCCTTAACCCCGGTATCCATAGTTTTCTACTTCGTTCCAAGGCTTTCTGATCATCAAAGAGTCTCATGGAAAGAACAGTGGGTTGGGAGCCAAGAAATCTCCATTCATTGACTTAAAATGGCTTAACCAAGATGGCTCAGCTTCTCCGTACCTCATTTGCCCTGTAAGTAAAACGGAGACTGTGATGCTTAGTCCTGGCCCATTTCCTAGGTATGTGGCCAGGAGAAATTAGATAGGGTCAAGTCAATGGAAACAGTGTGTGGTAAAAGAGTGCTAGTGTCTGAGGACAGATTTGATCTCAGGAAGATGAGTCTTCCTCACTCCAAGCCTGGAACTCTGTCTGTTCATAGATACATACTATATACACACAGACACATACATGCATGCAAGCATGCAGAGCATGTGCACAAAATGACGTAAATCTTATTATATATATTATATATATAATCTTATTTTACATACTATAAGTTTTTACATTGTAAATATATATCTTGCCTATGAGATGTGGTGATACATATGTATATATACATATAAATGCAAATATAGTAATACATTATGTTTTATATATATTATATTGGATATTATCTTAAAGGGAAGGTACTAACTTTAAAGGGAACTGAAATTAAAATTAAAATGAGGAGTTTGGATTAGATGACCTATAAAGCAGCTTTCCTATGAAACTATATCACTATATATTAAATATGTAATAAACTATGTAAGGATAAAAAGAGCCAGCACCCAAATGTTATGATAGAAGGGAGAGAGAGAGTCTATGAAGTGAGACTCTCTTCTAGCTCTCCCCTCTTGCCAAATATATACTGAGAGACTTCGAGGGGGTGTCACCCCAAAACTGGGTGACCTGGATGGATGTGGCGCCCCACAGGATTGGGCACAAGGCTTCCCTATAAAAGGATGTATGGGGGACCCCAAAGCGATTCTGAATGAGGGTGGGGTTCAGGCAAGCCTTTCCCGAGGTCAGTCAACTTCACAGCAGGGGATCTGGCTCCAAGATGGAGGCAGCCAGACCAAGCTGTGGTTCTCCTCCCCCTCGTCAAGAGGGGAGAGCTAGAAGAGAATCTCACCTCATAGACTCTCTCTCTCTCTCTCTCTCTCTCTCTCTCTCTCTCTCTCTCTCTCTCTCTCTCTCCCTTCTGTCATAACATTTGGGTACTGGCTCTCTTTATTCTTACAACTATAATTGGTTACTTGCTCCTGTGACCTTAGGTATGTTATCTAATCTCTCTCAACCCTTGCTTGCCACATCTGTAAAATGAATAGCCTTGAGCGGATGACACCTTAGGCCAGCTTTGTCACCTATAAACTAAAAGGACCAGGCCATATTATCTCTAAGTGTTCTTTCAGTTCTGCTATTCCAAAATTTTTATCTCCGATTAATTCTTGCAAGTCATTTCATGCTTTCTACTAGTAACTAAAAGTACTAATTAGTAAGTAATAGTAACTATTAGTAAGTGACATTTTTTGAAGCATGTGACATAGTATAATGCAATGGTCTCAAGCTCAAATAGAAAGGGATTCCTGCAGACTGCATACTGACTTAGAAAACTACAAATTAACTTTATCTATGTTTCATTGTGTTGCGCCTCCCCCCACCCACCACCCTTGTAGCTAGGTAACAGCATGGATAGCTGGGTCTGGAGTCTGGAAGACCTAAGACCTCGGACTCTTACTAACTGTGTGACCCTGGGCAGTTCACTTAATCCTGTTTGCCTCAGTTTTCTCTTCTGTAAAATGAACTGGAGAAGGAAATGGCAAACTGTTCCAATATCTTTGCCAAGAAAATCCCAAATGGGGTCAAAGAGAGTAGGGGACCAGGGGACAGCTGAATAGCTCAATGGATTGAGAACTAGACCTAGAGATGGGAGGTCCTAGGTTCAAATCTGACCTCAGACATTTCTCAGCTGTGTGACCCTGGGCAAGTCACTTAACCTCCATTGCCTAGCCCTTACCACTCTTCTGCCTTGGAGCCAATACACAGTATTGACTCCAAGTTGGAAGGTAAAGGTTTAAAAAAAAAAAAAGAGTAGGGCACAACTGAATAATAAAAGCAAAAACATATTGTACTTTTTAAAATTAAACATTTCCCAATTATATTTAAAAAAAAAACCTTTATCTTCCATCTGGGAATCAATACTGTATATTGGTTCCAAGGCAGGAGAGTGGTAAGGGCTAGGCAATGGGAGTTAAGTGACTTGCCCATGGTCACACAGCTAGAAAGTGTCCCAATTACATTTTAATCTGGTTCCAGAGTTCTTGGGAGTTTTGCAGCTGCTTTCAGCCTGCTGGTATAATAAATAGCAGTCCTAGTTTCAAAGTCAGGAGGTTTCAAGTCCAATTTCTGACATATCCTATTTGGGTAACATATTAATTTATACTGGAGAACCACTTGATTTCTCAGTGCCCTAGGCAATTCTCTCTCTCTCTCTCTCTCTCTCTCTCTCTCTCTCTTTCTCTCTCTCTCTCTCTCTCTCTTTCATATCAGTGTATTTACAGTTTACTTGGGGATTTTGATTATGTATTAATTACAGCAATGACCAATATGAAAGTATGTTTTGCATGACCCATATAGGGTGTGAGATGTTGACCTAAACCTAGTCTCTACCATACTGTTTTCCAATTTTCCCAGAAGTTTTTGTCAAATAGCTGAGATCTTTGGGTTTATCAAATACTAGATTGCTGGTGTCATTTACCCCTAGTCTATTCCATTGATCCACCCTTCTATCTTTTAACCAGTACCAGATTGTTTTGATGATCACTCCCAGGCAACTCTCTTAAGACTATATGTTTCACCTCAGACACGGGTCTGTATGACCCTGGGCAAGTCACTTAACCCCCATTGCCTAGCCTTCACCACTCTTCTGCCTTAGAAGAGACAATAAAAGTTTCAATTTTTTTTTTAAAACACACACACACACACACACACACAACAACAACAACAACAACAACTATATGTTTCAGAGAAGGTGCTAATCAGCATTGTTAGAGAGAGTTTCCTCATGCTGGAGTTTCCTCTTATAATAAAATCACAGGTTCAGTTCTCATCTCTCTAAATGATACCTCATTGGCTTGTAAGGAGAGCTTTGAAGAGTAGCTAATATGCTCAACTGGGCCTCTGCAGCATGTGGAGCCAGGTGCTTTATTAATTAGCTTAAGTGCTTTTCTCATTGGTAGGCTCTGAATTTGCTTTTAAATTTTCTGCCCTACGGAAATGGCTGCAGGCAGCAAAAGAGGCCTATGGAGAGATGGGGAATGGTAGCCTCTTGCCTCTGTTTCTGTAGCATCAGCTAGAATGAAAGGGGCCAGTGATCCACCTGAAGGAGCATCCAAGTGAATAATTAGCTGGAATAATTACCAGCCTGAAGATGAATTCACCCACTGGTTTGCCTGTGATGCTATCAGGATAACAGGTGTTGAAAGTGCCTGGGAGGGACAAAGATTAAAGATTATTTCATTATCCAGACCCCTTGAGGGGGACAAACCTTGAGCTTCATTCAGTCATGCACAGAAAAGTCTTGGCCAGGGCTAGTTTTTCTCCTACTTGGCAGTTTTGAAGCTGAGCTTTGGCTCAGAAATGTATTTTGTTTAATCTGGGGAAATAGTCCATGTCCTTGAGAATCCCAGAAACCTTCTCTCTTCATAGCCTAGTGAAGTTTCCTTCCCCATCTCCCCAGATGCATCTGGGGATGCTCCTAGAAGTAGCAGCAGCCCCAACAGAAGCAGCAATAAATCGTCTTCTTTTCCTGAGTTTTAGATTAATTAGGAAGGAGGTATTTGAACAGCGACTCTACTTCCAGAACTGCTAATGGAATACTGAGCAGTTTTACAAGCATTGTTTCAATATTTGGGATGACATGTAAGAACTCTAAAGGGAGAGCCTCACTTGCTATGGGACCCCCTTCAGTGTATATCCAGGCTTCTTTTTTCTCTCCCTGCTCCTTCTGAGACAGCCAGTATCCCACCAGACTCATGGAGTATAAATTGTGCCTGTTAATTTCTGCATTTACCAACATGGTAGGAGTGTTATACCAGGAAAAACCCACTGCTCTGTAGTCATTCTTTCATTCGTTATTCATTCATTCAATAAACATTTATTAAGCACCTCCTATGTACCAGGCACTGTGCTAAGAGCTTGAGGGTACAAAAAGAGGCAAACAGACAGCCTCTTCCCTCAGAGAGCTTGAGTTTAATGAGAGAGACAACTTGCAAACAATTATATATAAAACAAACTATAATTAGAATTGATAGATAATAATTAGAAGAGATAAAACATTGAAATTACAAGTTGTTGGGAAAGGCTTCCTTTAGAAGGTAGGATTTTGGGGGCAGCTTGGTGGCTCAGTGAATTGAGAGCCAGGCCTAAATATGGGGAGGTCCTGGGTTCAAATATGACCTCAGACATTTCCTAGCTGTGTGACCCTGGGCAAGTCACTTAACCCCCATTGTCTAGCCCTTACCACTCTTCTGCCTTAGAACCAATACATAGTATTGATTCTAAGATGGAAGGTAAGGGTTAAAAAAAAAAAAGAAGGGGACTTAAAAGGAAATCAGGAAGATCAATAGCCACAGCAGAGGAGAGAGAATGTTCCTAGAATGGAGGACAGCCAGAGACTATTCCTGGAGCCAAGAGATGAAGCTTCTTGTGTGGGGAACAGCTAGGAAGCCAGTACTCATTAAGGAGTAAAGTGTAAGAAGTCTGGAAAGGTAGGAGGAGCCTAGGTTATGAAGGCCTTGTGACTGACCAACAATGCAGTTTGTATTTGATCCTAGAGGTAGATCTAAGGTCAAATTCCATTTCCAACACTACCTCTGTGATCTTGGACTAGTCACTTAACTTTCTTCTATCTGAGTTTCCTCATTTGTAAAATGAGGGGCCATGGTTGACTACTAAGGAATTTTGCAGTCCTAGAACTAGGATATATCCAAAGTAAAAGAATTATTTGTTAAAAGTTAAAATACACATTTCACATTTTTTCATACTGACGAGTCAGGTAATCAATAACATTTCTTTCCTTATGTCATTAACTACCTCCTAAAGGTCTTCTCCATAGAATAGCCTCTTTTCAAGAAGTCTTACAATATTAGCACAGCCATTCATAGGCTATTATTAATTGGGAAGGATTCCAAGTCCCTTCCCTTACTGCTACACAAGATCAGGTAGTTCTAGAGTTGTGTTGGCAAATTTATGGCACACATGCCAGAGGGGGATGTTTCCTTCCCTTTCTTTACCATGCCCGAGGATATTTTTCACATCACTCGTCCCTTTGCCCAGCAGCCCAATGGGAGCTGTTCCTCCATTCCCTGTCCCTGGGGAAAGAGAGTGGGTCACATGTAATGTGAAGGTGCGGTTTGGCCAGTCTGTCTCTAAAAGGATTCTAGAAGAATCTAGAAGGAGAAAAGGGAGTTGAGCCCCCTAATGTTTAAGTGTTGCTTAAAAATAGAAGTTCATGTCCACACCCACAGAATCAGTATGTAAAAGAATAAGAGGAAATTAAGTTAGCTGCCACGCAATAATATTTTCTTCCCTCCTTTCCCTCATCCCTGGATATGCATTGTTGTCCTTTTATTTATGACATCTTCTCTCCTTTTCCTTTCCATTAATGCCAGTAAGGATAGGGGAGAACATACAAGATGACTAATCCAAAGTTCCTCACAGCCCAAGAGATGATCCATCTTTTATATTTCTGTTTCTGATATTCACAATCCCCTTTGCTTTTATCTCTAAGAAACAAATAGTATAAAGATGTTATTCATTTGGAGCAAAAATGCCATATATTTAAGAATGAGGAAATGGTAAAATTTCCATTTTCATCTCAGTGAAAATGTGCGCTGTTAATTTCTACATTGTGCCAACATGGTAGGAATATGGTACCTAATTGGAGGTTGCAAGGGAAGAGAGACAAACAAAAATACTGTTGGTAGGGTAATGATTTGGTCCAACTGTTCATTCAGTCCATCAGCAAATTTATTAAGCACCTATTGTGTGTCAGACTCTGTATTCTGAAAAACTTTATGCAATCATATTAGAAAAGTCACTGTATTGAATGTAGCCTTTGACCCAAGATTCCACTCCTTGGTATATAATATAGTCCAAGGATGTCAAAGACTTCCTTCCAAAAGTATATAAATAAATGAATGAACAAATAGATAAATGAACAAACAAATAAATTCCCTAGTTTTCAAGCTGAATCATTGGCATAAGATTGTCCTCACTGGTGGAGAGGATGAGGACACAACACTATACGCTTACCAGCAATGTTGACTGGAGAGCTTTGGAGAAGAGACATATTCTTCTTTCTTCCTTCAAGAGACATCTGCAGTGATGATGACAGAATCCTCCTGAGGTTTTTAGAGGCTACACCCATGGAGCACATTCTCTGTTGGCTCTGGAATGATTTTGTATTTGGGGTTAGTGGAGTCTTTATATCTCAGACCTCTAGGCCAGATTAGGTAAATTAGAAGATCAATACCAGCCTGTCAGGAGGCAATGAGCTGTTAAACCACAGTAGGTCAAGAGGGCTAGGAGCTCCCTGATCTCCTTCCTTTAAGAGAGAATGTATACAGTTGTGACCTCTCTTCTAGCTCATCACTGTTTGCCTTTCCAGTGTCTCCAGACCTGTTTAACCCAAGCCTCCCAGAGAAGGGTGGTCTTGGGTTCAAATCTGGCCTCAGATACTTCCTAGCAGTGTGACCTTGGGCAAGTCACTTGACCCCCATTGCCTAACCCTTACTGCTTTTCTGCCTTAGAAGCAATACACAGTATTGACTCTAAAACAGAAGGTAAGGGTTTAAAAAAACAGATGAGGAAACTGAGACATACAGAACTAAGTGTCTTACCCAGGGTCACACACCTAAGTATTTGATGCCAGATTTGAACACAGGAAGATGAGTCCTGGCACTATTTCACCTGGCCACCTAACTACCCCAGCGCTTTAGCACTGGGTATACAAAATGAGGTGAAACTTAGTCCCTGCCCTCAAGGAGCATACAGTCTACTGGGGGAGACCACATGCAAACAGATATATACAAAACAAACTATTCAGGAAAAATAGGAAATAACAGAGGGAATTAAGAGAGTATGATGAAGGCTTCCTGTAGAAGGTGAGATTTTAGTTGGGGCTTATAGGAAACCAGAGAGGTCAGTAGTCAGACCAGAGGAGGAAGTGTATTCCAGGTATGGGGGACAGTACAGAGCCAAGAGACAGTTTCTTGTTTGCGGAACAGCCAGGTGACCAGTGTCAGCGGATCAGAGAGTAAATATGAGGAGTAAGGTCAAGGAAGACTGCAAAAGTGGGACGGGGCTAGGTTATAAAGAGTTTTGGATGCCAAACAGAATTTTTTTTTAAACCCTCACCTTCTGTCTTAGAATCAATACTGTGTATTGGTTCTAAGGCAGAAGAGTGGTAAGGGCTAGGCAATGGGGGTTAAGTGACTTGCCCAGGGTCACACAGTTAGGAAGTGTCTGAGGCCAGATTTGAACTCAGGAACTCCTGCTGGGCCCAGCTCTCTATCCACTGAGCCACCCAGCTGCCCCCTAAACAGAGCATTTTGTATTTGCTCCTGGAAGTAACAGGAAGCCACTGGAGTTTATTGAGTATGTATGTTGGGGGAATGGGGGCGTATGACATGATCGAATTTGTGCTTTAGGAAAATCAGTTTAGTGACTGAACGGAGAATTGATTGGAGTGGCGAGAGACTTGAGGCAGGCAGATCCATCACCAGCAGCAATAATCTGGGTTTGAGATGATGAAATGTTGCTCTAGAGTGGTGGCAATGTCAGAGGAGAAAAGTAGGCAGATGAGAGATGCTGGAAAGGTGAAATCGACAGTCCTCGACAAAAAAGATTGGATCTGGGGCTGAAAGATAGTAAGGAATCCAGGAAGACTCCTAGGATGAGAATCTGAGGAACAACATATAACAGAACTTTAAACAAATCCAGCAATGCCATTCAAATTGTTAGTCTCAGAAAATACCTATTCAATTACAAAAGACTAGACAAGGAAGTGGGGCGGCTAGGTAGTACAGTGGATAGAGCACTAGCCTGGAGTCAGATACAGCTTTCTGAATTCAGAGGACCTCAGACATGTACTAGCCATGTGATCCTGGGCAAGTCACTTAACTCTGCCTTAGTTTCCTCATATGTAAAATGAGTGGAAGAATGAAATGGCAAACCACTATGTAATCTTTGCTAAGAAAACTTCAAATGGAGTCACAAAGAGTTGGACTTGACTGAACAGTTAAGGAAACAATAGGCAGGAGTAGTATAAATGGTAGGAGATGCCTTGAGGTTTCACCATCATGGGGAACAAAAAGCAACTTGACTGAGAAAAATCTTTCCTTCCAAATCATTCTTAGAAAACCAGAGAGCATATTAATTTAAACTGTACCCAGCAGTTTCAAAACAAAACAAAACAAAACAAAACAAAAAACTCTATTCCAATTTAAACTCACTCAAGGCCAGCAAAGTATAAACAAACCTAAAAGAATAGGGCTCTTAGAATTGAAGCCTAAGGCTTTGAGGGTCCTTAATACTGATTGCCTGTCTTGCCCAGTGCTATTCAGGTTGAAGCTACTTGAGCATCACCAATCAGAACACAAAATGGGCCACCCTTGAGGCAAAATACCATAGAACCTCTAAACTAAGGCCAGAAAAAAAAATCCCAAGGATTTTTTTTAAAAATCAAAATGCAATTTCTTTCAAAAGAAGCCACCAGAATTATTGCTATATTCCTATGAATAATGGGCTTTCACATATGGGGAATGTGTTTTATCATTGCAGGTTATGTGGATATATCCATATGGGTTGTCTGAGTGAGGTTCTTGGGGAGGCATGAAGAGAAATCTCTGACCACTCCCCTAAAATCACGAATCAAAACCTCCTTTGAGAAGAAAGAGAAAGAGTCCATGGATTAGGAAAAACAAACTTGGTAACTATACTTATACTATGTAGTATATGAATATAATTTCAGAGAAAATTGGTAAGAATTGTATAAACTGAAGGAAAGGTGATTCACCAGAATAAAAAAATGACACTGATTACAAAATGGAAAAAAAGTAAGAATCAAAGGCAACAAAACTCTCATGGTTCAGTGACTGATCTAGAATTAGGAGACTGGGCAGTGATCAATGTCCTCCTCAGTTGATAAGTATAGGACAAACAAATAGTTATAGGATGAAGCATACAGTACATTTTCACACATTTCACATCTTCATGTGTTCGTATGTCTTGTTTTAATTACTTTTCCAGATCATTTATTATTTATCATTAAGTGCCCATTATGTACTACTAGGTTTAGAAAGGCTGCTAGGCTGCCCTGGGACTAAAAGCACTGGATTTGGAATCAGGAAAACCTGAATTCAAATCATGTCTCAGATGCATATTGGATTTGTGACCTTGGATAAGTCACCTAATCTTTCTAAGCCTCACATTCCTTAACTTTAAAATGGAAAATAATAATAGCACCTAGCTTTGTATGATTGTTGTGAGGGTTAAATGAGATAACATACACAGGTGCTTTGTAAACCTTAATGCTATAAAAATGCCAGTTATTATTATTGGCTATTTCATTGGTATAAGAGAGTTCTGTGGGTTGGGACAAGGTCACTAGCAAGTGACAGCAATATTTACAAATACACCAAAAGGGACAGTTAGATGGCTCAATGGATAGAGAACAAGGTCTAAAGATGGGAGGTCCTCAGTTCTGATCTGACCTCAGACACTTCCTAGGTGTGTGACCCTGGGCAAGTCACTTAACTTCAATTGCCCATTCCTTTCTGAACCAATCCTCAGTATCAATTCTAAGACAGAAGGTAAGAGTTGTTGGGGTTTTTTAAAGTTATATACATGCAAATTGTTACTATTGACTATTTCATTGTTATAAGAGAGAGCTATATGGGGTGGGACAAGGTTGCTAGCAAGTGACAGCGACATTTGAAAATGCATCAATAAGGGGGCAGCTGGGTGGCTCAGTGAATTGAGAGCCAGGCCCAGAGATGAGGGGTCCTGGGTTCAAATCTGGATTCAGATGCTTCCCATTTGTGTGACCCTGGGCAAGTCACTTAACCCCCATTGCCTACCCTTAACACTCTTCTGCCTCAAAACCAATACCCAGTATTGATTTTAAGATAGAAGGTAAGGGTTTAAAAAATGCATCAATAAAATGTTATTTTAAAAAAGTAAAAATATTTAAATATCAGTTATTGATTACTTAGATAAGTTAAGTCAGGGAGTAAATTCAGTCATCAAAAATGAAAGTTCCTTTAGTCCAGGGTAGCTTATAGGAGAGAAAGCCTAGTTTTGTTTTGGTTTTTTGTTCCAGAATGAACAAATAATGTTCACCTATTACCTCATTATAAAACTACATATTACCCACTGCTATATTCTTCTATAGAAGTATCAGGAATACATGGGAGCCCTTTGCTCCAGAACAGAACTAGGGAAAAAAGCAGTGATAGTTGGAAAACAAAGAAATATTCCCATGAATTCTTCAAATAATTTTTGTTTGTACAAGAAGTAAACTTGAGACAGAAGTGCTGATTTGGGGCAGTACTTAGTAATATGTCCAACTGTCATGAAAATACTTCACCTTCTCCTAAAATTACACATTCTTAAGTTACTTATAATTTCCATGTGCAACAAGAATGCATGTTTGAATCTCCTGGACTGGCCTAGAAGATAGAGTACTAGGGGACAATAGCCTTAGAACCCTCTAGCATTGGCCAATAGAGTGTCTTGAAACTGACCCTTACAAAATAGAGAGGGGTGAGGGGAAAGGGAGAGGGAGAGGAAGAGGAAGAGAGAGAACTGTTGAGGGAAAGGATGAGACCTGTGAGTTTGAGGAAAATACCTCCCCATTTAAAGAAACTTAAGAGGCTGAAGAAACAAAGACATGAGATTGTGTTAATATAGAACTTTAGAATTTCCCTTCAGGAACAAATCTGGTGTTTATCCACTACTTTGACTCTCGGGCTTTTACACGTTCTCCCATTTCCTTTCTGTTACAGAATTCCATTGATTGCTTTAGTACTCGTAAGTGAGCTTAAAATGGGACCATAAAAACCCAAGTTATACTGCAAGAAGCTAAAGCTTCTACCAGTCTAAGCATTCTTCCTTAATACACTGATAATAAATTTCTTTTCCTTTCAGTTTAGTTACTCATGTTATTTGGCCCCTAATCTTGTAAAACTGTTGGTGGCTTGCTTCTCAAGGAATCCAAACTAGGAAACTCTCACAACAGATCATTAGACATATGGATCATGAAGGAAATGCTTAACTTAATAATGAACATATGAATGCAATATACATTTAGACTTATCAAACAAGTGCCCAACCAGAGAAAATTCCTATATGCAGAATGAAACATACCATTCTTCACTTTATTTCCTCCTTGAATTCTTCTCTAGTGTAAGCAAAAGTGTTTTGTTTCACAACATGATGAACATGGAAATATGTATTATGTAGTAATACATATATATATATATACAACCTGTATCATAAAAAATGACTCAAATATTGATAATAGAATTCTTTTTATTTTTTTTTTTTACATTTTAAATATTTTTCCATGGTTTCATGATTCATTTTCTCTCCTTCCCCTCTTCCCTCCCCTTCCTGGAGCTGACAAGCAATTCTACTGGGTTATACATGTGTTATTTATTTTTGTAATAGAGCAATCTTGAAAATAGCATTCTTGACAATAATCATAATTATCCCTAAAAAGAGAGAAAAAGAAAGAATATGACTATGGGCCATTCCTCTGACCACAAGAAGAAAAGCTTTCAATGTACTTCTTCTGAGAATTAAAGATCTATTCAGCTGCTCCATCTTCCAGAGCAGTAGAAAGGATGAGGAAAAGAGAGGGAAGGAGATAACATAGGAGCAGAGTCAAACTGTTTCTCAGCCCAAGGGAAAAGGGATTAAGGTCAAGAAGACCCTGGAAGACTAAGATCATAAAGCTATGACAACACTAATCAAATCAGATATCGTACTCCTAATCATGTCACCATGCTAGGTCCAACACTGGTCCTGAGCTCACCCCTCTTAGGGGGAGAAAGCAACCTCTAATCTATATTCTATGCTTTGCTGACATTGAAGGTCAGTGGAGATGGTGGTTACTTTTTCAGATATGAGGGCATGCCAATTAATTATGTAGGTCCTCCATCTCAATTGATTAATCTTTTAATTAGAAGTAAGCATGAATAAGTCCTTAATGAACCTAAAAGGATTGTAAGGGCTTTGGGTCAAAAGTCAAGTTCAAATATTTAGTCAAGAAGTGACTCAGGAGTGCCTTGAAGAGGAAGGTCTTGAGGCCCACACTAGGGGGCAACTGGAGAGCAGGAGACAAATTAGCTCAGTGTTACAATCCTCTCCTATTCATTGGTCCTGTCATCAGAGGCTAGGATAGTGGACAACAACGTGTCCAATAAAAAGCAGAGAGGAATACACCAACGATAAACAGGGAAACATGCAGATATAGAAAAATAGTGACCTGAAGGAATAAATAGCTCTAGGGGATAAAAATCCTTGTACCAGAGAAGAATAACAGCTATGCTCTCAAAAGAGGACGTCAAATAACCAGTAGTTATTAATTTAACCTTTGGCCATATAGTTTCTTTACAGTGAGAACCCTCTTAAGAGAGGGTTCTGTGTATACTTGTGGCCCAAATTTAGGTGAGGCTGGGAGCTGAACATTTTGTACCAGCTCTTCTTATGTATTCCTTAGTGAATTCCTCTTGCTAAAAAGCAAATTGATATCTACTGGCAGATTAAAACGGGAAGTGAAGTGGTAGGGGATTATAAATGGCAGTAAAAAAAAAACAGCAAAAAACTCAGCAACCCTACGGATTACTTCTAGATCCAAGAAAGAAGTAACAGTAAGCTGCTCTCTGTTTATCCAATACTCCCATACACAAGTGGAAAATGGGAAAGTAGACATGGACATACCTAGAATTTAGTTTTGAATAAAAGGGACCTTGAACCAATAACAGAAAGCTACCTCCTCAGAACAGTCCATAGGACATATCAATGACCTTCAATGAACTAATGGGGTCCTGTTCCCAAGTCAAAACAACTGGAAGGTGCCTTGGTATTAGTCATTAACTGATATTACCAATATTGGTTGAGCAAGCAGCCTTGTAAAAACAGTGCTCCTGCTGGAGGGTGGATGATAACCATCATCATGCCCACTACATTATGACTAAATAGGCAAGTTCCAATCATGCTAGCAGATAACCTGGTAACACCATGGCAGTGTAGAAAAGTATCTTGTGTTTTAGACTTTTTTATACAAAATATGATTAGTGTAGAAACGACACACCTTCTCTCTTGTAAGATGCTCTTCTACTATTGTCATCTCTTTATATTTTTAGGTTCAGCCTAAGATTTACATTATTTAATTATCCTTGTCATTTTTAGGGGATAACTGCCTGTTGATGCTATTTAGAGCAGCCTGACATTGTTAGTAGTAATAAATGCCGGTAGATTTTTAACCAAATATTGAAAGATTGAGGAGCTTGTAAATCTGATCTTGATTACATATTTTATAAATTAAGGGTCTCTGAGCTTTAAATAGCTAGATAGTGATAGAGACATATAGATAATTTTAAAATGCAGAGACTGGACTAAACTAACTCTATGGTCCCTCCTCAGCCCTCTTCTACAACTTCTCCCTATGGTTGACTGGTTACTCTAAGACCCTACATTTTAAGAAGGATACCTAGAGGGGGCAACCAAGGTGGCTCAGTGGATTGAAAGTCAGGCCTAGAAATGGGAGGTTCTGGGTTCATATTTGGCCTTGGACATTTCCTGTGTGACCCTGGGCAAGTAATTTAACCACCCCCATTGCCTGCCCCTTACTGCTCTTCCATGTTGGAGCTAATACATGGTATTGATTATAAGATGAAAAATAAAGGTATAAAAATAAAAAGGATACCTAGGCCAGCCGTGTGCTCATTTTTTGTATAGGCTGTGCTCCTGACTCCCTGGACTTTGTCAAAATCCTGGAAGTCTTGCACTAGAAATATTCTCTGTCCCTATAACCTGTCCCTGTGATTGACTAATTTCTCACAAAACATCTATTCTAAGTAAACACCTAGACCAGCCAAGTCTTCATTCCTTTTTAGACTGCCCTCCTTAGTCTGGACTTTCTCTACTGTGCCCCCTTCCCCAAGGTACCTTCATCTCCTGCAGTCTTTTCCTTTTCCTATTAAGTATAGTTTTGTCTCCTTAGAATGTAAGCCTCTTGAAGACAGAGACTATCTTTTCTTTCTACATCTATTTGTATATTCCCAGCAGTTAGCACCATGCCTGACTCACAGTAACTACTTAATAAATACTTCTTTACTTGACTTGAGAGTTTATCCATATGCTGTGTCTCCTTCTTTTGCCATCAATGACCATTTCTGTAGTGTAGGATCATAGATTTAGATCTGAAAAGGATTCTAAAGCCACTGTGTTCAACTTCCTCATTTTAGAGATAAGGAAACTGAGACTGAGAGGTATTAACTGACTTGCCCAGGTTCATGCATCTGAGATCACAGTATCTGTGGCAGAATTTGAACTCACTTCTTTCTTACTCTGAGTACTGTACTCTGACCCAGTGCTCTACTTAGTTGCCTGAAGAGATTATTACTGGCAGTATGCTACAGCCTGTGCATGCCTACTATTTGTCTTACCCTTACCATTTGGGTAAACTGCAGTTTTGAGTCTGAATCTGTCTGAAATAATGGTGTTTCAGATTTGTAGTCACAGAGCATCATTACCAATCTTCATGTCAAAGAAATAGGCTTCTGTGTTTAATTAGGATCTTGGAGTTGCTAGAGGTACTTTGCCATTTCCCAAATAAGAATGAACTATGTTGTCTTCTCTTAATCTCTCCTGCTTCAGACTATGATCATCTAGTCAGTTTTCAGCTGAGGAAACTATTTCAATCTTGGAGTTGTTGGCAACCTGGCAAGGCTTACTTTAGTTTCTTTCCTCTGAGAAAGAAATTCAGTGTTGTTTATAGAGACTTAGAAAACTGAAAGCAGTTCTTCCACATCTCCAAATAATAGGTAGAAATTACTAAGACAATTAAAGAAATTCTGTCTCCTATTGCCCTCTTCTCTCCCTGATACCGAATGTAAAGGCTCTCTCCTACTCCACAATGGGACCAGAATGTCATCTGTGCTGGGTGTTACTGTACCCAGCTTTTTCTCCAGAAGTGGCCTTGGATTTCTTCTTCTAATGTATAATTGATGCTACAATAAAAAAAAAAAACAAAAAAACTAGAGCGTATCACTACTTACATAATACTGTTTACTCTAGTAACTCTGACAGAACAGCACCGAAAGAGATTACGGGTGCAATCCTCAGGCTCTTCATGTTCATGCAAGTTCCCAGGGTATGCAATGCAAACCTAAACAGAGCTTAGCTCTCCCCACACTGATATCACGAGTCCATCCTCCTCACTTTCTTCTCTCCTCGTCCCACCTCTCTCTACCCATCATGAGGTTAAAAATGAGCTATTTTCACCCTTGCTTGGGGGAAATGTGAAATGACTGCTCTGGTTGAAAATGCGCCCTGCACAATGAATCATTGTAGCCTAACATTCCATTCCACTTACAACAAATCAAGAGGGCCCCAGAGAAAATGGAACGAGTTAAGAGAGGTCATCAGACTGGCAGAATTAACAGAAGTCATCTAGAGTCCTCTCTCTCATTCATTTCAATTTAATTCAATTCAGTTCTAAGTACAGGATTAGCCTTGTACTCAGGAAAGCTATGGACTACATTGAGGCATATGGGGTGTTCAGGTAGGGCTAATACCTCTGGTGTGAGGGCTTTTAGAGACCTTTTCAGGATTGTTCATCCACCTGCCCATCTAATGTGTCCACCACTCACCCAACTCTTACCTGTGTCTCCAAGAAGCTGTAGCACATGCAGCAGCCCCACCCTGGTAAAACCATCTTGGCAGACCAGCTAAATCAGGCGTGAGGTAACCAACAAGCCTCTAACACATCAGCAAGTTAAGGGAATATCTACCCCAAGCATGTGACAAACTTCCCCAAAAGAATGGGTAGATGAAGATAATTTGTTTCAATAGCCATAAAGGCTCCTGAAGCAGCCACTATAGAGGGCTTAGAATTTGGTCAAACATCAAAGATGCCAAGGTCAACTGCTGCATCCTGGACCATCATTAGTCATTCTGATTTTTGTCATACTACTGGACTTCAATGACTCTGACAGAGAATGAAGCTGATGACTTTGTGCAATTCTGCTTCACCTAAATCCAATTTAGGAGCAAGTCAAGATATCACCCCACGAAACCATTGGTCCTCTTCAAAAATGAAGGATGAATAACACCTCTGCCATGTAATGGCTAAATATGTTGCTTAACCTCTCCGTGTCTTGGGCAACTCTTTAAGACTATAAGTTACAGATGAGTTGCCCATCTGTATTCATAGACTACCTGCATCAGTTTCCACCCAAGGAGTGGAATTCCTCAATAACATTTCTGGACCAAGGCCAAATTCAAAACAAAGCTACTAGGCAAGGTGCTGGGGTGATAGACAAGGATAAAACAAAAAAATTCTTGTCTACTGGAAACTTACATTCTAAGATAAGCAGCATTTACTAAGTGCTCACAGCTTAATATATGCCAGGCACTGTGCCAAGTGCTGGGAATACAAATGCAGTAGGACTTTGTTTTATGTAAACTCAATATACATAAATTCAAGTATGCACAATTGGCAATCAAAAAATAAATAAATAAAAGCAGAAAATACATAAAATAAAAATTTAATCATGTACCTTTTCTATTATGTCATTAGTTATACCATTTTCCCCAAGTGGCATAAAGTCTCCCAGTAGGTTGCCCAATCATGCTCATTCTTACTCAAAGAAACATTAGGGTGAGTGATTACATTTTTTGCATCAAACATTAGCCTTTATGTTTCATATAAGAAATACTCATTAAAGGGGTAGCTAGATGGCTCAGTAGATAAAGAGCTAAGCCTGGAGATAGGAGGTCCTGGGTTCAAATCTGTCCTCAGATACTTCCTTGCTATGTGAGCTTCACTATTATACATGATTTTCATCTTACATGAAGAGTCTTAGAACATAATGGTGGTATAAAATGAGGTTCTACTATATACACAAAATTAAAGCAATCCATACCCTCAAGGAGCTTACATTCTAATGAGGTCAAGACAACACATAAAAGAAAATTGAAGAGAAAGGGAGAGAAGGTTTTGAAAGTCAGAGTGCAGCCTAGAGAGGAATGAGGGCATATTTGGGAGATAAAGCATTGACCAACAGGTCCCTGTAAATCTGAGATGATTTGAGGAAGTTGGGAGCTCTAACAACAAGGGGGGGATCAGGAAGGCTACCCAGAGGAGGTAGCACTTGAATTGAAGTGTCTTAACCTAGACAATCCTTTTGAAATGAAGCATTCATTGACCACGTTTCCAATAGTTGACAGGAAGCCAATTCTTTTAGTAGATAATCAGCAGGTATCATGTGACCAGCTCTGTGGAGGACACAAAAGAAATATTAAATTATCTGGTCTGAGGAGTTGGGACCCAAAGCCATACATATGGCCCTGAAACCCAGTGCCTGACACATAGTTATCACTTGGTGACTGACTGAAACAAGTGGAGTACCATATAAGGTGGTATACAGCCAAGTACTAAAAGAATCCAGTCAGGAGAGATCAATGAGGATATTTTCAGAAATTTGATCCAGGTGCAACTCCAGATGTGTCTTCCCCTGGCCCCCAAGTCTGAATTTGTCAGTAAGGAGAGTTTCTTTCTGTCAAAGGCCCGTGGAAATTGCTTTCTCCACACCTGCCTCCTTCTCGAGCAGTTGTTAAGCATTGTCTCCCAATAGGTGCACAATAAATTCTTCTAGCACTAAATTGAATTCCTGCTATGGGTAACATGTCTTTGCTGCCTGTAAAATCCAGACACCTGTTTGTTAGTCATTTGACCTGCTGAGAAACACACCAGGAAGCCAGGATCAGCAAAAGGAAAAACAAAACCAAAAAACTTCATGGAAGGGAGTTTATATGGTAGTGAGTAAGAAGGTACATTTGTAAAGAAATCTTGAGGCACCCAGGAGTGATCTGGAAACACTTTAACAAAGCAGAGTATTTGGTGGGGAGGAGGGAGCTAGAGTGGAGAGTAAATAACATTAAAAAAATTGTGATTAAGATGTCTGAGTTAACATTAACTATTATAATCACCTTACCAAGAATTTGGTGACAGCAATGGAATTGTGGCAGGCTCTGACATGATTAGCAAAAAATTATTATTTTGTTTCAAAGCTGTTACTATGACAAGGCAGATTTATATAGGCATGTAAGCATATGTAACCAGAAGACCAGTGAGACACACTCTGGGATCACAGAGAAGATTTTAGCAGATCAGAGGGCAAAAGCAACACTGTAGGAGAACAAAATAAAAATATTCAATAGCTAAACCTCCAGACACATTTGGCGTGTTGATTTGTTTTACTGAACTGCCTCCTCCCTCCCCCCCCCACCTCTCCTTTTAAAAAAAAATCTTTGTTGCAAGGAATTGGGTTGGGAAAGGAAAGAGAAGGACTAAATTTTTTAAATGGGGTCATTGTAATATTAGATCATATCAATAAAAATAAGATTTAAAAAATGTATTTCCAGAAGAAATTACAAAACTGTTTTGTAAGTAAAATCTTTCCCCGGAAGTCAGGCTGGTTATGATTTTTATTTTTTTTAACTTGACTTGAAAATACAAAAACAAGGAATATAACTTTTTTATTTTTGAAGAAAACAGGTACTTGGCGAGCCTTGTCAGAGTTGGGAAGGCTGAGGAAACACCAAAGCCAGTCCTGGCATCTGAAAAAGAGCTGTGACCATAAATAGTTTGGTGTGAATAGTATTTCAAGTATATTCTTCCCTGTGGGCTTGCAGGTGGGCCTTGAAAATCTTCACTGAGCTTTTGCTAACAGGCTTTACTGATATGCCCATTAGATGATGGCATGAATTGCTTACTAAGTTTCTATTTAATTTGCATCTTAATGTCCTATCATTAGGGTATAAATATAGACATAGGAAATAAAGTAATTTAGAGACTCTCCTGAGTATTGGGTAAGTTCTGACTAACCACATACAAAGCTATGGCCTGGGGAATTGAATTTAGAGGCTGTGTAAGCAAAGGAGAGGAAGTTTGGTCAAGTGGATGGAGTGCTGGGTCCAGAGATCTGAGCTTCAAAGACACACACACACACACACACACACACACACACACACACACACACACCCCTACAGCTGTGGGGCCAAGGACATATAAAGTCACTTAGCCTCTCAGACCTAATCTGTAAAATGGGACTAATACCCATAGTGTTTACCTCATAGACTTCTTATAAGAATCAAGTGAAATAATATAGGTATAGTACTTTGTCCATTTTAAAGAATTTTATGAATGTCTATTATTATTATTATTATGTAGTCTCTCAAATTAAATATAGAGTCATGTAACATTATGAAAATAAAATTCAATAGAAGCTGGTGATTATTTATGCCAAATAGAATGGTTAATTATCACTTTAATTGGATCCCTCCTTTATACCGAGCTCACTTTCTCCTTTGTATCATTTATGACATTTTATAAAATTTGTAAGACATTTTCAATTCCATTCATTACAATTGCTGTTCAATCGTTGTTTTAGTTGTGTCTGACTCTTCATGAGCTGACTTGAGGTTTTCTTGGCAAAGATGCTAGAGTGGTTTGCCATTTCCTTCTCCAGTTCATTTTACAGATGAGGACACTTAAGCAAATAGGGTTAAGTGACTTGCACAGTCACCCAACGAGTAAATGTCTGAGACTGGATTTGAACTCAGGAAGAGGAGTCTTCCTGACCTCTGGTCCAGTACGCTAAGTACTGGGTCACTGAGTCACCTTGCTGCCCCTAGCTACAAATATTTACTATTTACCATTTGCTGTTCAGCATTGACTATTTGCAAGGTTCTGTGGTGGTGGAGTTTGGGTTTTCTTTTTCTTGGTCCAGATCCGTAAATTTATTGGAGCCAGGGGCCTCCCCTTCTGATGCAGACTGCCAACCGTTCTATAAGTATAGTCTTTGCTGCCTGTGACATTCAGAGATAAGTGACTTGCCCATGGTCCCACAGTCAATCTGTGTCATACATAAGACTTGAATGAGGCTGGGGATACAGAAATTAAAAAGATTAGTTTTTGCTTTTAAAAAGCTTACATTCTCCTGACACTGGAGGCATCTACTTACGATTTGGACATGGCTGGGTATCTTTTAGCTGCCATAACATTCTCATGATTAAATATTGCAGTACCTTAAATGATAGGTCCTAGGAATATTCTTCTGTTTACTTAAAAAAAGTATTTTTTCTATTCATAACA
Organism: Gracilinanus agilis; assembly: GCF_016433145.1. Lineage (NCBI taxonomy): Eukaryota > Metazoa > Chordata > Mammalia > Didelphimorphia > Didelphidae > Gracilinanus > Gracilinanus agilis. The sequence goes on from NC_058131.1 coordinate 580,130,300, forward strand.
TGGAATTGATATGTCCCTGAGGTAGCCACTCATTTAGAACCAAGGATAGCTGTGAAATGATTTATTCAAATCAGTTAATGAGGGAGCTGGGATTTGATCTTCCATTTCCTAATTCTCAAGCTGATAATCCTTGCCTTTCAATGTCAACAATTATAGAATTTTGGAGGGAGAAGGAACCTGACCAACCATTTAGTGCAAGATGCTCATTTTACATGGGAGGGAACTGAGGCTGGGAGCCACCAAATACCTTTCCCAAAGACTAGTTAGCGTCAGAATAAGGACTAGAATCCAGGATTCTAGACTCCTAGCTATTATCAGGATTGCTTGGTTGGAAAGAGTGCCACAATTTCTTATTTATTCCTCTTTGGGATTAGTCTTGTAACCTCTAATTTTTTTATCTTTGAATAAAAATAATACTTCAATTAAACATTTTCTCTACAACTGTTTTCCTTTTACCCTTCCCCTCCTAAAATCTCACAAATATTTAGAACACTTAAAAAGACAAGGGAATATATATTAAACAAACTTGACTGAAGCAAAGGTTGACTCTTTGGGGAAATTTTTACATCATCATAAACAGGAAGCTCTATCGAAATAGCTTTTAAAAAATGAGGAATCTACTTTTCAGAGAAAACTCTAAGACCATTTGCATGCACGTACAAGAGAGATTAAATTGTGTTAAACTTCATCAGACTCCCTAAACTAGATGTCAGACCTAGCAGCTGGGTACCAAAAGGGTAACAGAGAGTGAGAGGCAGAACACGTGTGCAAACCCAGGCTGCTTCCTGAGAAGGGGAGCGAAGACTCTTTGTACAAGAAAGACCAGGCCAGAGGGGCCCTGAGCCTACAGCTGCTCTCCCATCTGTCACCCTAAAAAAGAGGGAGAGAGAGAGAGAGAGAGCATACATAGCCACTGGAACCACTGTTTGCTACAAGGAGCAGAGAAGAGAGAGCAGAAATATGTGAGTAGCTTGGCGACATCTAGGATGGACGAGAGAGAAAATGTTGAGCAGACAGACATTACCTCCCCTCCAGGAGGAGAAGAAAGTAGAGAGACAAGTGATATGCTCCACTTAAAATGGCAAGGAGAGGAAAACTAATAAGAATAACTAGAATTTACCTAGTGCTTTAAGGTTTGCCAAGCACTTACAAATATCTTATTTTATTCTCACAACAACTTTGAGAGATGGGTGCTATTATTATTCCCATTTTACATAAGGGGAAACTGAGGAAGACTGAAGTTAAGTGAATTGTCCAGGGTTGCAGAGCTCTTACAGGTCTTAGTCTAAATTTGAATTCAAACCTTCCTGACTCTAGGTCCAGCCAGGATAGCTCTTGTCATTTGAAGTTCAACTTTCTGCCTTGACTCCTATTTCAGTGTTTTATTCTGCTTTTTTAACCCTTATTTTCTATCTCAGAACTGAAACTTCTACGCAGAGGAGTAGTAAGGACTAGGCAATTGGGGTTAAGTGACTTGTCCAGGGTCACATATCTAAGAAGTGTCTGAAACTGGATTTGAACCCAGGTTCTCCTTACTCCAGGTCTGGCTCTCTATCCACTGAGTCACACTGAGTCACCTAGCTGCCTGCCAATATTCTTTTCAATGTACCATGCTGTTGTCAGAAATATAGTCGTTGCCTTCAAGGAGTTCACAATCTAATGGGAGAGACAACATGCAAATAATTATGTACAAATAAGCTATATACAAGTTGAGTACCATTAGGTAAAAGAACTAGGCTGTTCCTTTTTTTTTTTTTTTTTTGAAAAATTTTATTTAATTAATTAATTTAGAATATTTTTCCATGGTTACATGATTCATGTTCTTTCCCTCCCCTTCTCCCACCCCTCTCCCATAGCCAATGAGCACTTCCAGTGGGTTTTAGATGTGTAATTGATCAAGGTCTATTTCCATGTTATTAATATTTGCATTAGGGTGATCGCTTAGAGTCTACATCCCCAATCGTGTCCCCATCGACCTATGTGATCAAGCAGTTGTTTTTCTTCTGTGTTTCTACTCCCAAAGTTCTTTCTCTGGATGTGAATAGCATTCTTTCTCGTAAGTCCTTCAGAAATGTCCTGGATAATTGCATTGCTGCTAGTAGAGAAGTCCATTTATGTTTGATTGTACCACAGTGTATCCATCTCTGTGTATAAGGTTCTCCTGGTTCTCTTCCTTTCGCTCTGCATCAATTCCTGGAGATCGTTCCAGTTCACATGCAATTCCTCCAGTTCTTTATTCCTTTGAGCACAATAGTATTCCATCACCAACAGATACCACAATTTGTTCAGCCATTCCTCAATTGGAGGACACCCCCCTCATTTCCCAATTTTTTTGCCACCACAAACAGCATGGCTTTAAGTATTTTTGTACAAGTCTTTTTCCTTATGATTTCTTTGGGTATAAACGTAGCAGTGGTATGCCTGGATCAAAAGGAAGATAGTCTTTTAAATAGGCTATTCCTTTTCAAAGACAAGGAAAACATTTACTGAGAATTGTTGGTAATAGGAGAGTATGCCTTTTTACAGACTGATGCTCCCCATAGGAACAGAAGTACTGATGGGAAACTATACATATACATCATGTCTGTTTTTAGCGATTCAGCCTGACCATTGTATGGCCAGCGTGTAAGCAGAAGGCCTCAAACTGACACACAAATAATAGTTCATTTGAGCATGCCATCTGAGAAGGCCCTTTCCTTGGTCCTCATTCCTACATTTTTCATTAAGAAAAAAAGCTTATCAATTTAACTTTCATTCATTTATTCAGAAATTATTTACTGACCATTTTCTGTATGTAAGCACTGTGGTTAGGATTGTGGAGATACAAAGATATATTGAGACACATTCCTTACCCTTCTCAAGTTTATGGTTTAGTAAAACAGCTTATATGATAAATAAAACTATTTTTTGTAACTATAAAGTATAATTTCTGTTCTATAATTTAATTCGGGATCTAGTCATGTCAAATATCTTTCATCTATACTTTTAAGAATTATCTCCATTATTATTCTTTATTTTTTATTCTTCCATATGAATTTCATCTTTATTTTTCCTAATTCTACAAAGTATCCCTTTGGTGATTGGATTAATAATAAATCTATAGATGAATTTGAGTTGCATGTTTACCATGTTAACTCATTCCAATCATGGTTATTGAATGTCTCCCCAGTTATATAGGCCTTTATTTTATGCCTTCATGTCAGACAACACTATCCCCTCATGAATTCTAATTGATATTTGTTGGGAAATTCTGTGGCAAATCACATGTGGTCTTTGCTATTATCTCACCCAAAGCCTGGAAACTTCTATAGCCAACTTGCATTTAGATATTAAGTTATTATTGTATTAATCTAAACCCAGGGATATAGAAGCAAAGTTCAATTAAAGCATTTAGAAGGACTTTTAATGATTGTTTTACAAATTGTGGTATCTGCTGGTGATGGAATACTATTGTTCTCAAAGGAATCATGAACTGGAGGAATTCCATGTGAACTGGAACAACCTCCAGGAATTGATGCAGAGTGAAAAAAGCAGAACCAGGAGAACATTATACACAGAGACGGATACACTGTGGTAAAATAGAATGTAATGGACTTCTCTACTAACAGCAATGCAATGACCCAGGACAGTTCTAAGGGACTTTGAGAAAGAATGCTACCCACATTCAGAGGAAGAACTATGGGAGTAGGAACACAGAAGAAAAACAATTGCTTGGACACATGGGTTGATGGGGATATGATTTGGAATGTAGACTCTAAATCACCACTCCAGGGCAACTATCAATAATATGGATATAGGTCTTGATCAATGACATCTCTAAAACCCAGTGGAAATGCATGTTGGCTACGGGGGTGGGAAGGGGGGAGAATTGGGGGAAGAGAAAGATGTAACCATGGAAAATTTTTCTAAAAGAAAATAAAAAAATAATTGTTTTATAAGATATTGTGACATGTGTTCTCTCCCTCCCTGAAATGGCAGGTAATATGATGATATAGCCAGTGATTCCCAAAGTGGGTGCTACCACCCCCTGGTGGGTGCTACAGCAATCCAGGAGGGCGGTGATGGACACAGGTGCATTTATCTTTCCTATTAATTGCTATTAAAATTTAAAAAAAATTAATTTCCAGGGTGCTAAGTAATATTTTTGCTGGAAAGGGGGCGGTAGGCCAAAAAAGTTTGGGAACCACTGATATAGGCTATACATAAGCTATCATACAATACATATTTCCATATTGATCATGTCGTGAATGTCTCATATCTTTTTAGTTTGGCCAGCAATGTGCCAATCTAGCCCAATTGGGGCTTGACTCCCTTAACTATGTAGTCTATTTACTTTTTCCTCTATTCCTTTCTCAATATTCTTTCAATTCAGTAAGCATTTATTGAACATGTACTATGCACTAGCCACTGTGCTAGGTGCTGATATTGGCACAAAGGTATTTTTGTATCCCTGGCATAGTAGCTTGTAAGAATTTGAAGCCTAGCCACCCTTCTCTACCTTACAATTAGGATAAGCTCCTAGGGACTGGGGCCTCATGGAAAATGTAGTTTTTAATCAGATAACCTTATGTTTCTTGTAGAGCTCACTGAAAAATATACTTACCCTTGTCTAAGCCCTGATGTTATTTCTGTGAAAATTATTTATAGTTGTATTCATATAAGTCTAGGATGTGTCTTAGTTATATAATAATTCCAAAATGTTAAATGTGCATTTGTGCATCTAATTATAGGATCATATAGAGAAAGCTGGAAAGGACTTCAGAAGTTATTGAGTCTAACCCTCACATTTTCTGGAGGAAACTGATGCCCAGAGAGTCAGATGACTTGTCCAGGGCGATACAACTGACAAGTATGACGATTTCATTAAACTCTGGAATGTTGCAAAGACTCTTGAGTTAGATCTATAATTATTCAAAAGAGTTTAATCTAACTATCCCTGCAAGAAAAGAAAAGGTGAAAGAAAAATGTCCATTGTCCAAATTTCACCATGAAGTTGTAATAGAGACCTCGTAGAACAATCCTATCAAAATATGTGTATACAAAGAAAAATATGCAAATTTGCTTATATATATGTACATGCACACATACATATACATGACTGTCAGTGTCTCCAAGTTTCTTTCTGGAAAAAAATATTTTTAACACAGTATTTTTCCATGGATATAACTGTGAATCATAAAATAACAATTTATGGAGAATCAAAATTGTAGGTTACCCAAAGAGCAAAAAAACTCAAATGAACTGCATGAAGGGCATAAACAGGCTATTCCACATTATGGATGAAGAATTGTGCACAACAAATGACATTAAGAATATCATCAGGGGGAATGTGTAACTGGAAAAGAAGGAGGGCTAGTTGTATTGAGAGAAAGAAATAAAAGGCCCCCCGATTTCCTCAGGTGAAGTACATATATTAAGTTACCTAAAAAATGACTCCCAGAATGTTGAATCTCTTGTGGAGCCCTTCTGAGAGAGTTCAGTTAAGAATGACAGAGACTAAGAAGGGACAGATGGATTATGACTTGTACCACTGCAGTGAATAACTACCCTGAAGATATAGATATTTATTTCTTTGTTTGTTTATTTATTTATTTAAAAACCTTACCTTCAATCTTGTAATCAATATTTGTATATTGGTTCCAAGGCAGAAAAGTGGTAAGGGATAGACTATGAAGATTATGAGGCTCTCAATTCACTGAATCACCTAGCTGCTCCCCACTGAAGAGATTCTTTTAAAAATCACTGAAAATGTTAAGAGTATAAAGAAAGATTAAAGATTTTCACTGATTTATGTTGAATTCTGCTTTTAAAAAAATATAAAGCTATCTCCATTTTCATTGACTTCCAGATGTTATTATATCATTATATCACTTTAAAGTAGAGATAATTTTGCTTTATTTTTACCAAAGTTTTTTTGCTTTCATTTCCTTTTTGTAAAAAATCAATTATTTAGCTAGTATTTCTAATATTATATCAAATAGTGAAGAAAATAGGCAGCCTTACTTTACCACTAATTTTATTGAGAAAGTTTCTAGTATTTCTCCATTACTAATAATGAAAACACTTGTTTTTAAATCAAGGCTTTGGATCATATTACCTCTGCTGTTATGACTTTTAATATATTTGGAGAATTGAGTATTATATTTTAGAACTGCTTTTTTATATACATACCAACATAATCTTAAACTTTTACTATTTTGTTATTAATAAGATAACTTGTACTCATTGTTTTCCCAACATTTTCCTGTCCTTATATTACATGTGTAAATAAGCTTTCTCATTATGAATAATTATTTTGATATATCACTGTAGTCAACTCTTTGATAGCATTTTTAAAAATTTTACATTGATATACAATAGGGATATTAGTCTATATTTTAGCTCTTCTAGTTCATCCTTTTTTGTTCTTGGTTTGGTTATCAATACTATATCCCAAGGAAGGAATTTGATAAAATGCCTTCTTTCTCTACTTTTACAAATAATTTATATAATAGATAGAATATGTTTTCACTAAACATTCCAAGGAATTCACTTGTAAAGGTACTTTGGACAGGATATTTTTTTTTGTGAAGTTCATATATGACTTGCTAAATGTGTATGAATTTGGGTTATCTAGTCTTGAATTCTTGCTTTCTTAATTTGGTTATTTTATTCTTTAATAAATCTTTCCCAATTAATTTTTAGGGCTTTTTGACTATCAGTGGGTATAATAGTTTCTAGTCCTTTTTTTCTTCTTTTGTTATGTCCCTCTTCCCGTCTCCTCCTTTAGAAGGGGAAGGACATTCTGGCTTTCTCTTATTAGCTATTTTTTCAAATTAACTAATAGCTTATTGATATTTTTAGTCATAAAATAGTAATTTTTATTTTCAATTTTAATCTCTCTGATATTCAAAAGTTTTTGTTCATGTTTTTCTTTCCTTTATAGAGTTGTTGATTTTCTTGTTATTTTATTCATATGCTCAAATCATTAGTCTTTTCTTTTTCTACTTTGTTAATATGTATTGAAAGATATAGCTTTTCTATAAGTACTATTTTAATAGAATTATTTTAGAATTTAAGGGAACTTATAGTGGATCTATTCCAACAGACTTACAGATGAAGAAATTGAAATTTAGAGAGATGGTGATTTTAATGACAGTCACACAGATATTAGGTAGCAGAGCTGGATTTTAAATCCCAATCCTGTGATACTAAATTTAGAAGAACTTTTAGAAGTGCATATAAGGGCATGTTGTCCCATTCTTATCATCTTTAACATGATAATTATTTCTATGATTATGCTTTACACCACTCATTATATAGTATATCATTACTTTCACAGTTTAGATCCACATCTTTTTTTTCATATTTTCATTACTGATTAAAACTTTTATTGGATTAAGGACTATATAGAATTGGTTTTTTTTAACTTTCTGCATTTATTTCAGTTCTTCATGCAATAACATGTGATTGTTTTTTACAAAGGTATTGTATGATACTGGCTACAAATATATTCTGTATTCAATAACTGCTATAGTTCTAAAAAGTATAGTTTTCCATCATTTTATTCAGATTTATAATTCCCTTTTTAAAAAATCCTTCTGCTAGGTTTGCCAAGTCCTGAAACAGGAATATAAGAGGAATACTAGGGGGCAGCTGGGTAGCTCAGTGGAGTGAGAGTCAGGCCTAGAGACAGGAGGTCCTAGGTTCAAACCCGGCCTCAGCCACTTCCCAGCTGTGTGTCCCTGGGCAGGTCACTTGACCCCCATTGCCCACCCTTACCAATCTTCCACCTATGAGACAATACACTGAAGTACAAGGGTTTAAAAAAAAAAATCTAAAAAAAAAAAAAGAGGAATACTAAAGCTTCCTACAATTACTGTTTCACATATTTGAGTATTTTATACTTTAATTAGCTTTTATTCTAAACCCCAAAGTATTTATATTTAATATTAATATTGTTTAATTTTTATAAGTTCTTAGAAGCATCACCTCATTTCTTTGTTTACCTTTATTGATATTATTTATTTTTACTGTTGTCTTATTAAAAATTCATGAAATATTTCCATTTTTGGATTCATCTGAAGCACAATGAAATTTATTCTAGGTTTAAGTGCTAACTCTGTAAATCTCTTTACATTTAAATGGTTTTTTATGCAGTATTAAGTAATTTAGTTTTATTTTTCACTCTATTCTACAACTTGCTTCTGTTTTATGAGTGAGTATAATCCATTAACATTCAAGATTGTAATTGTTAAGGGTTTTTTCCTTCCATGAAAATATGTATAATGATGTTTTTTTGTTATCATTAGATAATTAAAACTTGTTTTGCTTGAAACAATTCATTCTCAGTCTTTTGTCTTATATATATATATATACAATTCCCCTTCCCCTTCAAAGCTCTGAGCCATATCCCTGGATTTTATTTTTATTATTACAATCTTTTTTATATTTCTCTCCTCTAGGCTAGAAAAGAATATGGTTTAGGAGTCCCTATTTCTCCCTAATCCCACCTTTTTGTTTTAATGACCATCACCATGATATCCCATTGTAAGAAGTACTAATTTACTCCCTCCCCACTCCAACTCCTGTTTTCATCCTAATATTTTGCTCCTTTCTGATCTCCATCAAAGGGATTGCCCCTCAAATTATTCTTATTCTTTGTTTTCTCCATGACTCTAAAATAAAAAACTTCTTAAGGACAATAATAATCTTGTTTTCTCCTTGTAATATATAAACATTGACACCTTTCATTATTTTCATGCAAATGGACCTATTTACCTTGTTACAGTACCATTGACTCAGCCATCTTACTGGAAATTTTCAGATTATAAAGCAAGATGGAATATAATGCCAATGCCATAGAAAACAGTAATACTCATATTATTATGTTGTGTTCAGAAAATTACAGTGTAGCTTATGTTCAGAGGGAAAGATTTGATTCTCAATGTAACTAAATTCATGTTGTAATGAATCACTTTCAAAAGAGCTTTTATCCCTGAGATTTAAAAACAGACCTTTAAATTATAACATATTTCAAACAACTCTTAAAATCAGCTATGATTAAATCTTATTTAATCAAACAATAAACATTTATTACATACCAACTATTCAGTCCCAATTGTTGAAATCTTAATAAAATATATGTCAATTTTGCAACTTAGTAAATATGATTATACTCCAAAATTTGATAACTAAAGATCTTATGAAGTTTCATGACTAATTCATGAATGTCAGAGATCATTTCATAAGACTGAAGATATAAGAGACTGTACTGCAAAACACTTAGGGCAGTGATGGTGAACTTTTTAGAGACCACATGCCACGCCCCTACCCCTCACCAAATATTCCCCTCCCCTCCCTACCCCACACAGGAGAGGGAGAAAGTACTCCCATTGAGCTGCTGGGTAGAAGGGTGGGTGTAGTGAGGAATGTCCTCAGCAAGTGTAGATATGGGAAGGGAAATAGCCCAAGAGCTCCATTCCCCTCTAGCTCTGCAGCCTGAGAACGACCCACCTTATTGCAGGTAAGGGAGGGGAAAAAGTGCTCCCATTGGGCTGCTGGACAGAGGGGTGGGTAAAGTAAAAAAATGTCCTCAGCAAAGGGGAAGAGAAGGAAGGGAGTGGCCCAAGCACTCTGATTCCCTCCAGCTCTTCCCCCTGTGAGATGCTTACCTTACCCACTGTGTGCTTCCATTGGGCTGCTGGGCAAGGAGTGTGTGTGAAAAACTGTTATCAGGAACAGTGGAGAGGGGGAAGGGAATAGCTCTGCCCATGTCCCTCTGTCTCTCTAGTAATGAAATAAGAGGTGGGGATGGCATGCAGGCCCACAGAACCACAAAGGGCTCTGCGTACCCTCTTTGGCACACATGCCATAGATTCACTATTGTGACCTTAGGATATAACCTATAATTTAAGTTCCCAATTAAATCCCTAACTTGTGCTTGCTTGTTTCTTGTTATTATCAACCTCCTTTTCTGGCTGGTTGCTAAAAGAAACATCATTTACTTGAGAGATTCCAATCAGTTGGATTCTAATTAATTTTTGTTCTAAAATCATAAATTTGTGCAAAGCAAAATCTAGCTTTATAGAAGCTCAAGTTCATTCATTGAACTCATTCTATTAACCAGCATTCACTGAGCCCAGCTATATGCAAGACACTGTGCAGAAAATGAAAGGAATGAAAAAATGAATACAATATGGTCTATGCCAGTGGTTCCCAAACTTTTTTGGCCTACCGCCCCCTTTCCAGAAAAAATATTACTTAGCACCCCCTGTCACATACTATCACTGCCCCCTTACAGTTATTCACTGCCCCCAAATGCACCTGTGGCCATCACCGCCACTCTGGATTGCTGCAGCACCCACTAGGGGGCGGTGGCTCTCACTTTGGGAATCACTGGTCTATGCCCTCAAGGAATTTATATTCTAGCAGAAAAATACTTTTTTAAAACTATGAATAAAGTTTTATTAATTTTTTTCTCAAGTAGTCTAGTTCCTCAAGGACAGAGATTATTTCAGTTTTCTGGTATCCAAATTTATACCTTATGCACACAAGATCTGCTTGAAAAACATTTGTTAAATGAATAAGTGATATTGTTCATTTTGATCTTTTATATCACTTTTATTTATTTTTTGTTTCTAAATAAGTTTTTATAGATTTCTATCCCCCTTCCACCTTCTAGAGAAACATCCCATATAACAAAGAGTATTTTAAAGGAAAAGAAGAAGAAAATTAGTAAAATCAATTAATACACTAGAAAAAGCTTAGAAAATGTGCAATATATAAAATACTTGTGAATCTCTTGCTTCCATGAAAGGATGAGTTGAGAAATGTCTTCTCATATCTCTTCTTTTGAGTCCTGCTTGATCTTTGTAATTTTTCTTTTACTTTTTAAAAAAATCTTTCCTTCTGTCTTAGTATCAATTCTAACACAGAAGAGCAATGAGGGCTCAGGAATTAAGGTTAAGTGACTTGCCTAGGATCACAGAGCTAGGAAGTGTCTGATGCCAGATTTGAACCCAGATCTGCCCAATTCCAGATCTGGCTATCTACTATGCAACATAGATGCCCTTACATTTTTTTTTAACTTTTACTTTCTGCCTTAGAAACAATACTGTTATATTGGTTCCAAGGCAGAAGAGTAGTAAAGGTTAAGCAATAGGAGTTAAGTGACTTGCCCAGGGTCACATAGCTAAGAAATGATTTAGGTCAAATTAGAACCCAGGGCCTGGTTCTCAACCATACATTTACTTTTGATTTGTGTGTGTGCGAGGTTGTTCTTCCCATTTACATTGTTGTAGTTATTGTATATATTGTTTTCTTGCCTCTGCTTACTTATTTCTGTATCAGTTCACAAAGATCTTTTTGTGCTTCTAAGTATTCTTCACATTCATAAATATTTTACAAATCATATTGATTTTTAAGTCAACTCAAGAAACTTTAAATAGCATCTGTGTTCAGAGTACAGTATTTGTAATATACAACATTTAGCCAGAGATTCTTATAATTATGGAGCTTATTATGCAATAAAAGTATGTAATATGTTTTTATGTTTATAATATGCAGATATATAATATATATACATATATACTTCCTTTTCTTCCTTCCTTCCTTCCTTCTTTCCTTCCTTCCTTCCTTTCTCTTCCTTTCTCTCTCTCTTCCTTTCTCTCTCTTTCTCTCCTTCCCTGCCTTCCTTATTCCCTCCCTTTCTTTTTCTGTCTTAGCAAAAGATCTTTTAAAGATGGTTTATTAATACACAAGTACATCTGTTGGGAGAGAGGTTTAGACTGACAGAGTTAATTCTCTAATAAGAATTCTCTTTCTTCTCCAAGCAATTTTTAACTTACTTTTATAGTTCTCATGGAACAAAAGATAAACTTCCACAGAAAAGTAAAAACAAAGCTACATAGTTTAAGTTTAGCTGTTTTTTCCCCCTCTGTTGTTTTAACTTAAACAGAACAATAGTAATGTTAATGCTAGGTACCCTTATAGGAAATATCTTCCTGAAACCAAGCTCACCCCCTTTAACTACTCTCCCTCAGCACTCTCCTTTCAACATGGTCAAAGATGAAAGGAGAACAATTCTCTATTAGATCAAACAAAAAGATAGCCACCATCGATTTGATCATCATAAACAAGACAACTTTCTCTAATGATCTTAGGTATAGGAAAATAAGATTGTTCCTTGAAACTGATCATCTTCTACTCAAGGAAGATGAATAAAGTCTGAATCAAATGTGGTGAAGGACTTCATATTAGGACAGATTCACAATATTATTTCTTAATATTTTATAACAACTGAGACCTAAGTGCTATTTGCTTCTACTCATAACTATCCAAAAGAGGACAAGAGTCTTTTTTTCTAGATATTTTAACATTCTGTGAAAGACAGTGCAATCCACTGGCTGTCCATCTGAATAAATGGCCTATTTCCTTTTCTCATAATACATTACTTTGATAACTTTTTTTTGCCACTTCTTGCTTCAAAATCCATTGATCAAAACGTAACTCTCTATTGCCCTTTGGATCACCTACACCTTTGAGGCCAGTAGGTATTCAAAATATCCAGGCTTCTGAGAATTCTTCAGCTTTTGTAAAGCAGTTAGCACAATGCATGGCACATAAAAGGTTCTTACTGAATATGTATTCCTTTTCCCTCTCTTCCCTTTCTCCTTCAGCTTCTTTCATTTCTTAATTATAGAACTTGTGTCACAAAATTTGGGGGAGGTTGATTATGCTACCCTATGTCTTTCTTTGCATTTAAGTGACCAAATATCAAGAAAAAAGTTGACTTGGTCTGAAGAATCTTTTCAAATTCCTCATAGAAATTCTCTAGCTCTTTATTCTCTGCAAAAATGTCAGCATACAAGTTGTGATTTTCTTTCTGGTGATCTTTTGTTTATACTTATTATGAACCTGTTGGGCCAGATGACCACAAGAGTCTTGTGATATGATATTTTTTGGCACTTTTGTGTGCATGATTAATCCCACCAATCTTTTTTTTTAACCTCCCCTAGGAAAATCTGTGAGTTGTCCTTCCATTTAACTGCAAGTGTCTTATCTTTCTATTTAGTAACAAGTGTTGTTGTGTGCAGATGCAAAGCATGGAGTGTCTAATCCTTCCATTTTCTCTGCAAGATGTCTTTTGCTGCTGTAAACAGGGAGTATTGATATTGATGTTGTTCAATTCTTTCAGTATTATGTTAACTTATTAGGCATTGGGAAAAGGTGTTTCACAATAAGAATTCCAATAGTTGGGTTAATATTTATAGACTGTAAAGAAAATTTTGTGATTCTCAGCACACATTTCTAGAGAAGCATAAGAAGTCTGTATGCCCAAAGAGATCATAGGGAAAAAGACTTGTACAAAAATATTTATAGCCGCACTCTTTGTGGTGGCAAAAAACTGGAAAACAAGGGTATGCCCTTCAATTGGGGAATGGCTAAACAAATTGTGGTATATGCTGTGATGGAATACTATTGTGCTCGAAGGAATAATAAACTGGAGGAAATCCATGTGAACTGGAATGACCTCCAGGAATTGATGCTGATAGACCACTTCCTAATTAGCCAATTGTCAATTAAAGATTAGCCAACATCTCTTAAGATGTTCAAGGGAGGAGCTGAATAATGAGCTCTCAAAAATGCACTTAGGTACCTGAACCAGGAGTTTCCATTTGGTCTTATGATGGTTGAGAATGTCATTTGACTATAATTAGGATGTAATGACCAGTTAAATAATACTTATTTAAAAATTAAGAAATACTTTTTTCTCAAGAATTACAATCACTACAGATATATTAGTGTTATACGATAACTGTTAATCTGTGATTCACTTACAAAATTTATATAGCATTATATGGAAAAAGGTTTTTTTACTTATTCCAATTTAGGGTTTATGTATGTACATCCTTGAAAAATATTAACCTATTAAAAGATCTGATACTAAGTAAAATTATCTAAAGATAGTTAACTGTAGAAAAATATTTTCTCCATTGAAGAGCTGTCAACAAGCCTAAATTATTAAGCCTGTCATATTCTGTGAATCAGTACATAAATCTCTTATTAGTGATTGAGATGAAAAATCCTAGTGATATTTACCATAACAAAATTCTCTGCATACTTTCAAAAAATAAACACATAAATCACCAAAATCAGCCAGGTAGGAAAATTTGATTACCTACATACAAAAGCATGAAACTGGATTATAGAACTGAAAACAGAGAGGGAAAAAAATTATCCCCAGGAATTCTTATTTTGCAATCTAAATACAATGCTAAAACATATTCTGGGATGAGAAAGGATATATTCTATTTAATAAAGTAAAAAAATGATAGAGGAACTTTTTCTATGCCAGCATCATGAACTTCTGTAGATACTACAATAGAGAGAACATGACACCTGTGCTTGAGAAGCTTTCATTCTAACTGAAGGTGTTAGTAGCAGCAGCAGTACTACTAATGCTACCTAATGCTTACATAGTGAAAACCACCAGAGCACTAATTGGAAAACAAAGAGAGATGCAGAAATAATGATAGGCCACACACATAATACTTTGTAGCTTAAAAAGCACTTCACAGGGCAGCTGGGTAGCTCAGTGGAGTGAGAGTCAGGCCTAGAGACAGGAGGTCCTAGGTTCAAACCCAGCCTCAGCCACTTCCCAGCTGTGTGACCCTGGGCAAGTCACTTGACCCCCATTGCCCACCCTTACCAATCTTCCACCTATNGACCCTGGGCAAGTCACTTGACCCCCATTGCCCACCCTTACCACTCTTCCACCTGTGAGACAATACACCGAAGTTAAGGGTTAAAAAAAAAAAAAAGCACTTCACATGTATTAACTCACTTGAACAACCCCATGCTAGTTCAAATATTATTGTCCCCATTTTACAGATGTGGAGGCACCATACCATTTTTCCTGTTTTCTGTGTCTGAATCAGTAGATTCCTTTCCTCAGAGCTTCTGCTTGTTACTCTTCTGAGGAGATGATAAAAGCATCCTGTACCTCTACTTTCAAAATAGGCAGAGAGAGAGATTTCTGCCATTTACTTTTCTGCACAATGGTCCAAAGGTACTTAGGTCTCCAGGTTTCTCTCTAGCCATTTGTCACTGGAGAAGCTGTGTAAAAGGCCTGAAGTAAAAATAGAATGTCTAACAGGCTTTTTGATTCTGTTGCTCAGGCTTGTTTTTCCAAGCTAATGCTTTAAAGTTGAGGAAAAGAGAAATAGAGGGATAGAGGGATAAAGGGAGAAGAATGGAAAAAGATAATGGAGGTAGGGAGAGAGTGAGATAGGAGGATAGGAGAGGGGAAAAGAAGGAAAAGAGAGAAAAAAAGAGGAGTGAAAAAGGAAGAAATGGAAAGAAAAATGGAAAAGGAGGGGGAAGAAAGGAGGGAGAGAGGATTGAAAGGGGTGGGAAGAGAGAGGAAAGAAGAAAAGAGAAGAAAACTACCCATGCCTATTGGTTCGAGTCTTGAATGTTTTATAGGAATGGGTCTCTGGTTTGGAGTCTTTGGAGAGGTGTAGGGTAAAAAACTGAAATAATCTTTGGGATTTGAAAAGAAAACAAAAAAGAGTTTGGATTAAATTTAAAGGGAACTTCATATATATATATACATATATATATACATATATATACTATATACTATCTGTGCATATTTGCATGTATGTCATAGATGCATATGTGTATGTGTGTGTGTACAGAAAGCATTGAGGCAAGTTTTCACCTGAAAATGAATTAGGTAATGTAGAAAGCTACTCTAATTATAGAGACACTATTATTCCATGTAATAACTGCCTAAAGGCATGAAGGAGTTCATGTATTTTCCAGAAATGTCTAACATTCCCCAATTCAGACAGTTCTCCCATAAATTCACATTGTGCAGATTCTACTTGAAGAATCCTGAAAGATATCTACATTCCAAAAAAAACACCTATGTTAACTTTTTTGCATAGTCCCTGTACTCCCTCTGGACCCTTAGATTCAGTGGTCTGTGGTTTCAAAATAATAATAATAATAATAATAATAATAAAAACCACTTCCAAGTGAAAGCAGACTCTACCTCTGGGCTTGACTTAAGATCTTCCATTGCCTCACTCAGTCCACCCACCTACATATGTAGCCCACATGTGTCTGTAAATGCTAGAGTACCTTGGGTCTGTCCCTGGCTCCTGTATGTTACCTATCCTCGTCTTTCTGTGTCCATGTCAGCCCCAATGTGTCTGCCCTCATCTCCCCAAGATCTACCTAAAATGAGAACTATCTGTAGTCCTATTCCAAGAACTCTGCAGAGAACACAAAGTTGCAGAAAGTCATGAGAGAACTGGCCAAACCTAGTTCATTGCTCAGCAATTAACCTATGAATTAACATATTAATTAACGTGTGATCCTAATCTCAGAGGATGGCTTTCTCCTAAAAATTGCCTCCCCTAAAGAATTACCAGAGACTCTATAACATTAATTTTTTTTTTAAAAAAACCCTTCCTTCTGACTTGGAATAAATACTATATATTGGCCCCAAGGCAGAAGAGCAGTTAGGGTTAGATAAGGGGGGTTAAGTGACTTGCCCAGGGTCATACAGCGAGAAAGTATCTGAAGCCAGATTTGAACCCAGGACTGCCCGTCTCTGGGCCTGACTCAATCCACTGAGCTACCTAGTTGTCCCGCAGTAATATTAATTTCCACCAAAAATTGGTTTAAAAGCTTGGCAATGTAACAGCAAATGTTCATCATAGTTCTCCATTGTCACCATTTCTATATTGGATATAGCCTTATTCAGAAAATCCTGACACACATATGTAGCTGTTCTTATATCTCCACTCTATCCCAGTTAAATTTTGAGAAAAAAAACATTTTTCCTTTCTATATAAATCTCCCCTAAAAAATTTCTTTGCATTATAGAGAACAGAGTAATAGAATGCCAGATCTGGAAGGGAACTTAGTAATCAGCACGCAGTCATCTAGTCCAGATTCCCAATTTTACAGATGAGGAAACTGAGTTTCAAAGACTTTAACTTACCTTTGAGTCACAGCCAAATGTCATAGTTGGGATTTGCTCACAGAATTCCTAATTTACATTCCTTCATACCCAGCTGCTTGTGACAGGGACAAGAAAAGCTTCTTAAAGCACTTAAATAGGCAATAATAACCTGGTCTGCTGAAGGATAAGAAAGATAAAGCAAGGTCAACAATCAAAAAAAACCCAAACTTATTATATTTATAATATGATGGCACAGTGTGCTAATTGCTATGGATATTAAAAAATAAAAATAAAACACTCCTTGTCCTCAAGGAACTCACATTCGAATGGGGAAGACAAGGTGACAACAGGTAACTAGTTAAATATATGTAAGATATATGCAAGGGCAGCTAGAGAGAAAGAGAACATCTATGTCTTGACAGAAAGGTGATCAGCTCTGTTTATATTAATACATATTTTTTCCAATGTGGCCAGTGCAAGGAAGGGACTGTTTTGCTTTATTATCTGTGTTTATAACAGAGGTTTTGGATTTTTTTTCCCTTTCTTAATTGGGGGTGGGAGAAGTGAGAGCAAGAAAAGGCAGATCTTTATTTGAAAAAAAAATTATAGCTAGATCCCAATTAATGCAAATAATGAATCCTGGGAAGTAGTCATATATATTTGAATTTACACTGTTTGAAGTTATAGTGATCTAAACTATGGTAATGAGTTCCAATACAGTGGAAATATCCAATGCAAATTCAAATAATGCGACCTCTTCTTGGGATTCGTTATTCATACTAATCATGACCTAACTGTAATTAAAAAAAGACAATGAATATATTATGTGGTAAGATTAAATATACAGATAAAAATATAAACATATAGATACATATATATGTATTCTGTTACATACATACATTTATGCAGCCACATAATATGTATTATCTGGCCTAGATATGACTAGTGAAGACAGATTATAAAGAACAAGTCATGAAATTGCTAGAATTAATAGAAAACTTTGTGGGAACATCAGCACTCTCTTAGTTCACATTCGATGTGGAGTCAAAATGAAGCATTTGCAAGTCATTTAACAGTTAACAAAACCAGATTTACTTTGCTGAAACAGAGTTAGGGTCTGGAAAGATACAATGGCACTTAGTGGGTGTGACTCTTCTGGTTTCCACATGGTAGAGCACTGAATAGTGACTTGTGTGGTCTTCAGAAATTCACCAAGTTGAAGGGGTCCCTATTCCACATAGCTGGGATTTTTCATGCCATTACATGAGCTAGAAGAAGGCTTCAGTACACTGGATATGTCCTCTGGAGGATCTGTTAAAAAACAAACAAATAAACAAACAAGCAAAAAAAATCCCCAGAAATTGCACAGATGAAGAAGTAATGGATGGGTTGATCTTTGCCACAATGGAAGGAATAACTAAAATGATGACATCACAGACCCATTGAAACAGTAACTTATTAAAATAATTCAGAAGATGGCTGCAGGGCTCTTAACTCTCCTAACCAAACAATACATGACACCTCAAAAGGACACAAAAACCAAATCTAGATAAACAAAGGGACCCCACAATAGGGCACCGCATTGAAGGTACGTGGGATTTGGGCATTTCCACAGTATAAGGGGGTGAAATAGCTCTCACTAAAATGCAAGCTGATCAATCTGCCCCCCACCACCAACCCACCTACAGTCCCAGAGCCAACACACAAGAGTTAGAGCAAGTGTGGGGCATTCACTAAGTCACTAAGTTCTTGGCAACTAACTGGGATTACCAGGGCTTTGCTCCTGAGAATAGCAAGACGTAAGAACCCAAGAGACTAAAGAACATGGACTTTGAGCTCAAACTTTGAGCACGGTCCTTGGGCACAGACCTAGAGCAGAGGGGTGACAGACTGTGGAAGCAGCGTGCTTAGACTCATAAAGGAGCCTTGGGCAGAGGAGCAAGAAAGGGAACTGCCAGGTGGCTTGACCCTGAGAACAGCTAGACTTGAGACCCTGGGAACCTAAAGAGCACAGGCCTTAGGTGTGAGGATAAAGCTGAGAGGGGCAGCACTACACTGTGACTCAGGCAAAAACTGCTCCACAGCTCTATACACAGAAAGTCTGCCCACCTCACCCAAACTTCTGACTGAGAAGGAAAAACCAACATAATAATGGCAAACAATGCCCAAGAATTAACCACGAGAAAAAACAAGAGGAAAGCGTTATCACTCACTAACTTTAAACAAAAAAAATCCAGACAACAGAGCAGACAGGAGAAGAGAAAAAACAAGGAAACACATCCAAAACTTCCCCCCAAAATGAAAATTGGTCACAAGCTCTTGAAGAGTTCAAATCTGAGATCATGAGAAAGATGGAAGAGAATTGGCAAGAAAAGTGGGAAATAGCTCAAAAGGAAATTAACAGGTTAAAAGACAGAAACTCCTAATTGGAGAAAGACATCTCAAAATCAAACAAAATGATAAGCAAATTGGAGACCCAAATTATTCAGCAGGAAACCATAAAAACAGGATAGACCAAATCGAAAAGGAAAACCAGTCTCTAAAGACCAGAACTGGGCAAGTAGAAGCCAATGATTTTGCAAGACAGTAACAACTAATAAAGCAAAGTCAAAGAATGAAAAATAGAAGGAAACATGAAATATCTCACAGAAAAAATGACAGATCAAGAAAACAGGTCTAGAAAAGACAATTTGAGAATGATTGGTCTTCCTGAAAAAAGCAGAAATTAATAGAAATTTTGGCACCATGCTACAAGAAATTATCCAAGAAAACTGCCCTGATGTTCTTCAACAAGAGGGCAAAATAGACATTGAAAAGATCCACTCTACACTAAACCCTCAAAAGTCAATCCCCAGGAATATAATTGCCAAATTCAAGAGTTTCCAAGTTAAGGAAAAATATTACAAGAAGCCAGAAAGAAACAATTCAGATGTCAAGGAACACTAATCAGGATTACATAGGATCTGGCAGCCTCCATGCTAAAAGACCGCAAGGCATGGAATATGATATTCAGAAAGATAAGAGATTTGGTTGTACAACCAAGGATCACCTACCTATCAAAACTGACTACTTACTTCCAGGGGAAAGTATGGGCATTCAACAAGATAGAAGATTTCCAAGTATTTGCAAAGAAGAGACCAGAACTAAATGGAAAGTTTGGTATCCAACCACAAAAATCAAGTGAAACGTGAAAAGGTAAATAAGAAAGAGAGGGGAAAGAAAGAAAACTCTTACTTTTAAATTTGCTTCTTTAAGGGCTTCAATAAGATCAAATTATTTGCATTTCTATATGAAGAAATATTATGTATAATTCTCAAAAATTGTATTCACTATTATAGTAATTAAAAGAATTATTCATAGGGAGAGGTTGGAGTACTGAATGGTCTAAGATGATACAGAAAAAAGGGGGGAGGAATAGAAGATAGCACCAAGAGACACTTGAAGGAATAAGAAAAATAGGATAATCTATACCACACAAAGAGGGCATGGGAAGGGGAGGAGAGGAATACTCTTATAAGAAGGAAGGGAAGAGAGTATTAATAGGAAATACTTAAACCTTACTCTCAGTGGAATTAATCCTGAGAGGGAAGAGTAGCTATATCCATTGGGATACTGAATTCTATCTTACCCTACCGATAAAGTCACAAGGGCTAACCCAAGGGTGACAGTGGGGTGGGGAGTTCAAAAAGGGAGGGGAAGAGAGGGGGGAGGGAATTCATTAGCCCCTAAAAATAATAAGAGGGGAACAGAAAGGGAGGGGTGGAAAGGTAAGTAAACTAAGGGAGGGGATAAGGGGAACTAATGTAAAACAAACCACTGGTTTAAAAGGAAATAGCTCAAGAAGAAGGGGCAGAACTAAGAGAGGATATCAAAATGATGGAGAATACACAGCTGATTAGTATAACTCTGAATATGAATGGGATGAACTTGCCCATAAAACAGAAGCAAATAGCAGAGTGGATTAGAAACCCAAATCCTACCATACATTGTCTACAAGAAACACACATGAGGTAGGTAGACATACATGGAGTAAAAATAAAAAGTTGGAGCAAAATCTATTGGGCTTCAACTGAGAAAAAGAAGGCAGCAGTTGCAATCATGATTTCTGACAATGCCAAAGTAAAAATAAATCTCATTAAAAGGGATAGGGAAGGTAATTATATTCTAATAAAAGGCAGTTTAGACAATGAGGAAATAACAGCACTCAACATGTAAGCACCAAATGGTATAGCATCCAAATTTCTAAAGGAGAAACTGGCAGAGCTCAAGGAAGAAATACATAGTAAAGCTTTACTAGTGGGAGACCTAAATCTTCCTCTATCAGATGTAGATAAATCAAACCAAAAAATAAATAAGAAAGAGATAAGAGAGGTGAATGAAATTCTAGAAAAATTAGAGTTAATAGATATGTGGAGAAAAATAAATAGGGACAAAAAGGAATAAACCTTCTTTTCAGCTGCACATAGTACATTCACAAAGATTGACCATGTACTAGTGCATAGAAACATGGCAAACAAATGCAAAAAGAGCAGAAATAATAAATGTAACCTTTTAAGATCATAATGCAATAAAAATAATCAGTAAGGGCACATGGACAGGCAAATCAAAAATTAATTGGAAATCAAATGATATGGTTCTCCAAGATCAGTTAAAGAACAAATCATAGAAACAATTAATAATTTCATTGAAGAGAATGACAATGATGAGACATCCTACCAAAATCTATGGGATGCAACTAAAGCATTACTCAGGGAGAAATTTCTATCCTTGAGTGCATATATTAACAAACTAGGGAGGGCAAAGATCAATGAACTGGGCACGCAAATCAAAAAACTAGAAAGGGAACAAATTAAAAATCCCCAGTTAAAAACTAAATTAGAGATTATAAAAATTAAAGGAGAAATAAAAAATTGAAAGTAAAAGAACTATTGAATTAATAAATAAGACTAGAAGCTGGCACTTTGAAAAAACAAATTAAATTGGCAAAGTACTGGTCAATCTAATTTACAAAAGGAAAGAAGAAAACCAAATTATCAGTATCAAAGATAAAAAGGGAGACCTCACCTGTAATGAAGAGGAAATCAAGGCAATCATTAAAAACTATTTTGCCCAATTATATGGCTATAAATATAGCAATCTAGGTCATATGGATGAATATTTACAAAAATATAAATTGCCTAGATTAACAGCAGAAGAAATAGAATACTTAAATAATCCAATATCAGAAAAAGAAATTGAATAAGCCATCAAAGAACTCCCTTAGAAAAAATCGCCAGGGCCTGATGGATTCACAAGTGAATTCTATCAAACATTCGAAGAACAACTAATTCCAATACTATACAAATTATTTGACGTAATAAGCAAAGAAGGAGTTCCACCAAACTCCTTTTATGACACAAATATGGTATTGATCCCAAAGCCAGGTAGAACAATAACAGAAAAAGAAAACTACAGACTAATCTCCTTAATGAACATAGATGCAAAAATCTTAAACAGAATACTAGCAAAAAGACTCGAGCAAGTGATCACGAGAGTTATTCATTATGATCAGGTGGGATTTATACCAGGAATGCAAGGATGGTTCAATATTAGGAAAACCATTCATATAATTGACCATATCAATAAGCTAACCAACAAAAATCACATGATTATCTCATATGATGCTGAAAAAGCCTTTGACAAAATACAACACCCATTCCTATTGAAAACACAGAAAATATAGGAATAGAAGGGCTTTTCCTAAAAATAAAAAATGGTATATATCTAAAACCATCAACAAACATCATCTGCAATGGGAATAAATTAGAAGCATTCCCAATAAGATCAGGAGTGAAACAAAGATGCCCAATGTCACCTCTATTATTAAACATTGTACTAGAAACACTAGCTGTAGCAATTAGAGAAGAAAAAGAAATTGAAGGTATTAAAATAGGTAGTGAGGAGACCAAACTATCACTCTTTGCAGATGATATGATGGTCTACTTAAAAAATCCTAGAGAATCAACTAAAAACTTAGTGGAAATAATCAACAACTTTAGCAAAGTTGCAGGATACAAAATAAACACACATAAATCATCAGCATTTCTAGATATTTCCAACACATCACAGCAGGAAGAGTAAGAAAGAAAAATTCCATTTAAAATCACCCTAGACAATATAAAATACTTGGGAATCTATCTGCCAAGACAAACACAGGAATTATACGAACACAACTACGAAACCCTTTCCACACAATTAAAACTATATCTAAACAATTGGAAAAACATTGAGTGTTCATGGGTAGGATGAGCTAACATAATAAAAATGACCATCCTCCCCAAATTAATTTGCTTATTTAATGCTATACCTATCAAACTACCAAAAAAATTTTTTACTGAATTAGAAAAAAATGTAACAACGTTCATTTGAAAGAACAAAAGACCAAAAATATCAAGGGAAATAATGGAAAAAAAAATATGAAGGAAGGTGGCCTAGCAGTACCAGATCTTAAACTGTACTATAAAGCAGTAGGCATCAAAACAATATGGTACTGGCAAAGGGGCAGAAGGGAGGATCAGTGGAATGGACTTGGGGTAAGTGACCCCAGCAAGACAGTCTATGGTAAACCCAAAGAGCCCAGCTTTTCAGACAAAAACCCACTAGTTGACAAAAACTGCTGAGAAAACTGGAAAATAATATGGGAGAGATTGTGTCTAGATCAACATCTCACACCCTATACCAAGATAAATTCAGAATGGGTGAATGACTTGAATATAAAGGAAGAAACTATAAGTAAATTAGGTAAACACAGAATAGTATACTAGTCAGATCTCTGGGAAAGGAAAGGTTTTAAAACCAAGCAAGAGTTAGAAAAAATTATGAAATGTAAAATAAATAATTTTGATTACAGTAAACTAAAAAGGTTTTGTACAAACAAAACCAATGTTGCCAAAATTAGAATGGAAGCAACAAATTGGAAAAACATCTTTATAACAACAAACTCAGACAAAGGTCTAATTACTCAAACTTATAAGGAGCTAAATCAATTGTACAAAAAATCAAGCCATTCCCCAATTGATAAATGGGCAAGAGACATGAATAGGCAATTTTCAGATAAAGAAATCAAAACTATCAACAAACACATCAAAAAGTGTTCTAAATCTCTTATACTTAGAGAAATGCAAATCAAAACAACCCTTAGGTACCACCTCACACTTAGCAGATTAGCTAACATGACAGCAAAGGAAAGTGGTGAATGTTGAAAGAGATGTGGCAAAATTGGTCCATTAATGCATTCCTGGTGGAGTTGTGAATTGATCCAACCATTCTGGACGGCAATTTGGAACTATGCCCAGAGCTGTAAAAGACTATCTGCCTTTTGATCCAGCCATAGCACTGCTTGGTTTATACCCCAAAGAGATAATAAGGAAAAAAGACTTGTACAAAAATATTTATAGCCTTGCTCTTTGTGGTGGCAAAAAATTGGAAAATTAGGGTATGCCCTTCAATTGGGGAATGGTTGAACAAATTGTGGTATCTGCTAGTGATGGAATATTATTGGCCTCAAAGGAATAATGAACTGGAGGAATTCCATGTGAACTGGAATAACCTCCAGGAATTGATGCAGAGTGAAAGGAGCAGATCCGGGAGAACATTGTACACAGAGACTGATACACTGTGGCACAATCAAACATAATGGACTTCTCTACTACCAGCAATGCATCCAGAGCAAGGCTGAGGGACTTATGAGAAAGAAAACTAGCCACACTCAAAGGAACTGCTTAATCACATGGCCTGATGGGAATATTATTGGGGATGAAGACACTAAACAATAACTCTAGTCCAACTATCAATAATATGGAATTAGGTCTTAATCAATGATACATGTAAAACCCAATGGAATTGTGCTTCAGCTATGGGGGGGTGTAGGGGATCAGGAGGTTTGGGGGAAAGGGAAAGAACATGAAACATGTAACTATGGGAAAATATACAAAATCAAAATGAAAAGATAAATAAAATGGAATAAAAAAATAATTCAGCCTCTGAATTGTGTTGGTGAAAGAGAAGCATCTACACATGGTATTTTGTGAATTTTTCTGAACAGATCCCATATAGCACATTTACTTACATTCCCTTCTTTCTCTTCCCTTCCTATTCACAACTTTGTTGGGGAAATAGGACATCGTAATACATGGGGGATTGAGGGAAGGGGAGAGAATGGCTTCAGAAGTGTCGTTAGAAATGAAAAGAAATCTGAACACTAATCAATTTGTGTAATTTATGGAAATCTTTTCAAAATAGAGCTGATGCTTTGGATAGACAGCAACTGTTAAGAAACTCCAATGAATAATTAATCTAGTGAAACAGTCACCCACATTATGAATTTTTTATGCAACAATATACTAATGCAAAGCTATTCTGTAGTGGGTTGGTTAGTTGGGTAGAGTACAACGTGAAACTCTTCATCCAAATGAGCACTTCTTCCTTTATCTCAAATATAATTAGCCATCTAAATGTCGTGGATCAATTTATTAACACTTTATTCATCGGGGTGTAACTTTTATTAGGCTTTATTGCTCCCAGAAATGATATCCTACACAAATACAATAGAGATTTAAATGTTCTGGAGAATGAGCTGATGCTTTCTGACTTTATGGCATCATACAGTAATGGACCTTGACCAGCAGAATATTTGATAAGTATAAAATATTACAGCTTGATGCTAATTTGGTTCCTTTTTAATGACTGATAATCCTTGTCGATTTAGTGGGATCGTCACAACCCGATCCTGTTTCTCTGCTTTGAATGTGATTGTAACAGGAGCTATTAAGTGTGTCTGCATAATAAAATTAGTCAGGGAAGCTATGTACATTGTTTCCAGGTCTTTGGATTTTCATTACAGCCGGGGGACTTGTTGAACTGTAAAGACTGCTGTCAGCTTCACCAAGCTCCTGACTTCCTGCTGCTAAGCAAAGGAGTAATGATGCCAAAGAAAAAAGTCTGTTCTTACTGTCCTGGAAAATTCATCATGTACAAATAGAGGATGTAGACTTTGGGGATAGGGGAAATAGTTTGGGCACTGATTGGCCTAACCAAGATTTACAAGGCTCTAAAGCTTAAACACATAATCACTCATCTTGAGCTTAAAGTTAGAAATGGGAGAAGCCAGTTCTCTTTTCCTCTCACACACTTGATTGCTCCTTTAGGGGTTTGCTGTCATTATTGAAGTCAGAATTGACTAAT
This sequence comes from Gracilinanus agilis, assembly GCF_016433145.1. Taxonomy (NCBI): domain Eukaryota; kingdom Metazoa; phylum Chordata; class Mammalia; order Didelphimorphia; family Didelphidae; genus Gracilinanus; species Gracilinanus agilis. The sequence goes on from NC_058131.1 coordinate 580,156,482, forward strand.
GCCTTTGGAAGTCATTTAAATGTATAGATCTGATCCCACAGTCCTCTTGGAGGGATTTGAGGGCCAAGGAAGGCAGAGACAAGGGCCTTAGCTGGGTAAAGGTGGTGAAATACATTAAGTGCATCGCCACATTGTCTTTCCTGCTCTCTGGGCTTATCCTGGATCAAGTTCATATTCATGTTTCATAAGGCTCTGCTGACGGCCATCCTCTGAGCTGGCTATCCATGCTGGTTTCCCTAGGATCTGTTGGAGAGGAGTAGGGGCTTTGCCCTGAAGCAGGACCTGTTTTTTTTTTCTTCCCAGAGATAGGTAGCCCTATTTTTACAGGTTAGAAATTGAGCATTCAGCATTTTCAGAATGTCTGGTCCTGCAAGTAAAAAGATAATTGAATACCATGACAACATTAATGACTTCCTCGTATTTTCCTAACCAAGGACTCAGTGATGATGTTACTATGGGGTGTTTGTTTGGGTAGTATTATATAATAGTCAAGTACCCTAGAATCATTAGTAGTCATATTATTAAAAACTAGAATGTTCTGCATAGTTCTACAGAGCAGACTAATTACAATTTTTAAACCCTTAGGCAATGAGAATTAAGTGACTTCTCAGGGTCACATAGCTAGGAAGTGTCTGAGGTCACATTTGAACCCAAGACCTCCTACCTCTTGGCTTGGAGACTATTATAAATTCCAACTAGTTTTGTTGCCACATGTAGTGCAGTGGTGCAATCAACCCTGCAAAAGGCTAACTACAGAATTTCTGGCAGTTAAGAGGGTTTAGAACGCTGACTAGAGGGAGTTGATCCCGGAGGCTCAGTCAGAGCAGAAGGGTCGACTGAGCTCAGTCTTTGGGCTGAAACCTGGCCTTGATTCTGTGCCTTTTCTCTTGAGATTTTGTAGCTTAGCTAATTCCTCTGGATCTCCCTGACCTTCCCTATTCCATTCCCCATTTCCTTTCCTAATTTCCTGTGGGTTTGGGAGAAGTGTGGATTTGGGTGGTAGCAATCAAACTTTGAAGACTTAGTTTTCCCCATAGTCAAGTAGGGCTTACCCTTGATACAAATTATCTCCTGATTCATTGTGTATAACTTCCCTAACCTTAAAGGCAACAAAACCTCTGGGGACTGAGTAAGGGCAGGCCCTTTCTCAGTCTCCCATTCCTGTGTCCCTCCTCCACCTGGAGCTTCTCCCTAGGCAGTTGTTAGAGAAACCTTGTATCTCTCTGCCCTTTATAATCAACCCTGAAACTTAATAAACCCTGTTGTTATATAATCAAACCTTTTGCTTAATCATTGGTTAAACGATAAAAGAGGGATAAGGAGAGAAAGGAATAGTTCTCTTTGGATCCTGAGGGGAGTTGGAGGCATCCATTTTGGAGGAAGTGGTGATCTCTATACTTCCTCTGCAAAGCCCTTCTATTTCACAGACAGGGCAGAGCCTTGGGATTCTTTCTTTGTAAACCTGAGAAACTGACTAGAAAGCCCTCTAGTTAGTTTCAAACCATTTCTGACTGGCCCTAACCTTTAGTCTGTAAAAGTGCCCTTCCTACCTGGAAGGGTTCAGCCTGTTTCCCTTTAGTGTCCTCTGTCTTAAGCCTGTGTACCCAGTCCATGTCTCCCTGTTGCAGCTGCCTGCCCAATTACCTCATCATCTCCCCTTGCTGCTCATTATACTTCATCGTCCTATATTTCCCTAAACTCAGCCATTCCCTTTCATCTCTCCTACCACCTCAATCTACTACCTCCACTATTGCACCCTCCTTTCCCACCTACTGACCTAGGGACCCACAAACCCCATCCACTTGCTTTATTCCCTTATTACACACATTATTTATAATAATCTAAACACTGTGCAGGACAGAACAAAAAATATTCAAATAATGCTTTTGTTGTTGTTGTTGAGTTGTGTCTGACTCTTCATGGCTAAAGTGGTTTGCCATTTCCTCTTCCAGCTCATTTTATACATGAGGAAACTGAGGCAAATTGGTTTAAATGATTTGCCCAGGGTCTCAAAGCTAGTAAGTGTCTTAGATTTGATTTGAACTCAGATCTTCCTGTCTATAGGCCTAGTGCTCTTAACCACTGTGCCATTTATCTGCCTCTCAAATAATGCTTCTCCTTATTGTCTGTCATTTTCAGGGCATCTCATTAAGATCCTTAAACAGAGCAAGAATGAGGACTACACATCCATATATTATGCATGTATATAGCTGGATGCCATTAAAATGTTAAATATAGGTACTAGCAAGATGGAAGTGTCACTCTTTGCTCATCTCAGATCTCATGGTTTGCTACCATCAATTTTCTCCTAGTGGACACCATGTCTCCATTTTTTCTCGAGCTCTGCATTCTTATTGCCCAGGTTAAACAAGGGATCATTTGCCTGCTTCCAGATGCCTTAGTGCCAGAAATAAGATTAGCAGTTTGCTGTGAGTTTCTGAAACAAATCCTCCTGGATGATGCTGCCTCTAGCTCAGCCTGGGGTCCATGGATAAATATGAAGTTCACTAACTTCTATCTGAAGTTTAGTCGCTTTTTCCATTATGAATATAGGCAAAAAACCATGGTTATTAGGCTTCTCCAGAATGCCAATGGAATCTACAACTCAAAAAAAAAAAAAAAAGATTAAGCACCCCTAGTCATCTCAGCACTATTAAAAGAGGCAGAGTGGGGCAGGATACAAGAATGACCTCCATTTTCAGGAACTCTCCAACCAAAGGATCCCTAAATATTTTTGAAATTAATGTGGCTTTTTCTTCTCTTCAGATACTTGTATATTTGCTCTCTGAAATTAGATTGGAGGCTCCTTATTAGACTGTAAGTTCTTGAGGGCAGTGACTGTCTTTTGCCTATTTTTACATCTCCAGTGCTTAGCGTAGTGCCCGAAACATAGTAGATACTTAATAAATGTTTATTGATTGATTGAAATGCCTACCCCATCTCTCTTCCTATCCAAATTGTACCCTCCATAAAGCCTTCCTAGCACAGCTATTTCTCCATCTCTGAGAACATATATCCATTTTTGTTGTTGGTTTTTTGTTTGTTTTTGTCTCAGAGACAAAGCCACGTAGAGAAAAGAGTGCTTGATCTGGATTCAGAATTGCCTGCAAAGCCATGGAGTGAGGGGAAGTTTGCTGCTGCTACAGTGCCCCCTTCATCCTGCCATGGGCACCCTCTATCACCATGCCCTCCCTCATATTATTCCCCTGCCCATCTTCAGCCAACATCTTTTGCTCTTCCCCACTCCCACAGAGCTGCCCACACTTTTTCTACCCCTCATCACATCATGACCTGGGGGTAGGTGTGGGGGTCACCTTGCCACCATTTCCCCTCTGTTCTCTTGATCCTTACTTCTCCAACCCAACATTGTCTATTTTCTCCTCCCTTCCTACCCATTTATTCTTTAATCTCTGTAGCTCTTTAATTCCTAGAGATTCTTTTAGTCCTCTTCATGTGACCAAGCTCCCCTCTCTCTAGACCCTGCCCCCAGTAGGAACAAAGGTGTGGAAGTCCTCTGCATCTTCCTTGAGACCCCACCAACCTACTGGGTTATTGCTTTCTCCTTAGTGGGTAGCACTCCCTTCCTCCCTCATGCACACCCCAGGTCTTATGCTCCCTTCTAGAAGCCATGGAAAGAACACTTTAGGACATCACAGATGGGCATGGACTTGGAAGCAACTGTTCGCAGCTTTCTTTCTCTCTATTCCCTCATGGGAAAGTAAGTTTCTTTGGTCCTCAAACACCTAAATATCCATAGGGCTCCAAAAACACTGCTCTCATTCCCCAAACCCCTCAATTCCTCCCCATCTTCATTCATCTCCCAAGGATACCATAGCACTTGGACCCTCCATGTTCAAATCTCTTGTCCTCCTCTCTAGAGAAATGACAATCTGTGTATTTTCATTTTATTTAGAAATGGTTTTAAAAAATGATATAAAAGCTGATCTTTTTTTTAACCTTACCTGAGACACTTACTAGCTGTGGTAGCTTGGGCAAATTCCATCACCTCTCAGAGGTTCTGCTTCCTTCTCTGTAAAATGGGAATAACCACACCTGTATTAATGACCTCAAAAGACTGTTGTAAGACAATCACTTTGTTACCTTGAAAGTGCTAAATATGAACTATGATTATTGTCTATAATATTTCCATGACAGTCAGGTACTATCTGAGGATGCTACTTCTTTTGTTCTCTTATTTAACAATTTGCACGCGCATCTCCTTCCTCCCTCACATCTTTTTAAACTCCTTAAAGGCAGGGAACAATTTTTATCCCTCTCAGGATGTAGCATGGTGGAAAAAGCACTGAACTTAGAATCAAAAGAGACCTGCGATCAAATCTTGCCTCCAACATGGTATGAGGACAGGTAATGCAATTAACCTCTCCACACTTCAGCTCCCTCATTCATAAAATGGAGCTAATGATACTTGTCATACCTAGGGTGCTGTGAGAATCAGAAGAGATAATGTACATGGAAACCTTAAAAAGATAGGAAGGAAGGAAGCGTCTTATATCCACTTACTCTGTATTGAATCCTTTGACAGTACTAAGAACTTGGGTGATAAGAACTTTTTTTTTTCCAGGTCTTCAGTTCTGAAGAAGCAGGAACTACAGCACCTACAGAAACAGTCCTAAGGTAAGATGGCCCTGATGGTTTCCTCCCTGAATGATGGTTTGAGGGCTTGTGCTGGAAAGACAGCTGATGGTCTGGGAGATACTGCTATTTCTGGGACTATTGGTGTTAGCTGCCCATTGATAAAAATTGGCTATGGATTGGTGGTGGGGATGGCAGGGTCCTTCTTCATGAGGACCGGCCCCCCTTGACAGTGGCTGTAGGGTCCAGAAAAGAAACAAGCCAGTTGCATGTGGGGGAATGTTGCTGATATTCCCAGGGCTCAGAATCCTAGACTGGGTCTATTGTAATCTTTTCTTTCTTTTTTTAACCCTTACCTTCCCTCTTAGAATCAATATTGTGTATTGGTTCTAAGACAGAAGAGTGGTAAGGGTAGGCAATGGGGGTTAAGTAACTTGCCCAGGGTCACACAGCTGGGAAGTGTTTGAGGCCAAATTTGAACCCAAGGACCTCTGGTCTCTGGGCCTGGCTCTCAATCCACTGAGCTACCCAGCTGCCCCCAGGGACTATTGTAATCTAAAGGAAAGAGCTGATATTGGTTTGACCTGCCTGACACATGCTATCACCCATCTCTCCCTCAGAGTAACTATATAAAATTACTATATAAATGTCAACTATTATTTTTATGGTTCTGGTAAATCCTCAGAAAATATTTGTTAGCTGATCAGTAATGGGAAATCTAGTAAAGCACAATTGTGTAATATACACCTATTATTGCATTACTGAGCCTTACCAAAACTGGCAAGTACTTTCGGTCATGATGAGAGGCAGTGTGGTATAGTGGATAGAACACTGGACTTGGAGTCTGGAGGACCTGGGTTTAGATGTTGCTTCAGTTGGACTAGTTGTATAATACTGGAAGGAAGGTACTATTATGATCCACATTTTACACTTGAGGAAACTGAGGCAGACAGCGGTTAAGTGACTTGCCCAGTTACACAGTTAATAAATATTTGAGTTCAGATTTGAACTTGGGTCTTCCTGATTCCAGGCCACTTGATTGACTGATTAACTTACCAGCTAGGCAACCTTAGGCCAATCACCAGTCACTTCAGATTCTCTGGGCCTCAGTTTCCTCACCTGTAAAACTCACATACACATATACAGGATTGCTCTCAATGGTTTCTACGTTAAAGATACTATGAACCAGAATCCCTTTTGAAATCTATTTTAAGTTAACAGATGGGAGCTTTTATTTAAAAAAAATCAATTAATTCTCCTTGTAAAACAAATCATTAGTTCAACTTTGCAAAGTAAATGTCATCCCATCCCGTCCCCTATTGGGGGGTTGGAGGAGAGGGGAGGTCATTGAAAACGTATATTTAACTGCAGCCTGAAACGCGACTCTACAATGCTGCGATGTAGGACTCCTCCCGAATAAACAGGACGCCATCACAAAGAAACTGCCAGTCGCCAACCCGAGCCCCTAGCCCGGGCTTGGGAAGCAGCAGCTCCCCAGATGTGCTGACTGAAGTTTAAGAGGAGCTTAACAGATGTACAAAGCTGCAGATCAGAGGGGATATAAAACAGTTAAACTTGCTTAAAGGCACAATGTGTCACAATCTAACAATTACATGCATTCTAAGCCCGACAGAAGAGGGAACATACGCTCAGCTCAGTGCTCCTGGCTGTAGGCATGCCAGGAAGATTATAAAAATGCCACGCTGTGATATGTTGCCCTCCTGCCTGAAAGGCCGCGATTAAGCTGCTTATTTACTGCACCCATTCAAGGCAGGAGCCGCAGTTCAGAGTGCTACCTGTCTGCTGCTTGGATAAATTAGTTGTGGGTGTCACGAGATTATTGCTGTCTATTGTTCTGTCGGCTGAAGGTGGGAGGAGATGAAAGCCCCTGATCTGCCCTTGTAAGGTTTTGTGAGAAGCACGGGCGCCTGCTGCTTCTCCTCCTCTCTTAATGGCAGCGAGATCTTGGCTGGACTGACAAGACTAGAGTTTGGGGCACAATTAAAATGACAACACATGGCAAAAAGGCAAAAAGGAAAAATAAAAACAGTTTAAAGAGAGACGGAGAGAGCCGCAGCGTAGGAAAGAAAATGGAGTGAGTGAATGCAAGGCAGCGAACCTGAGAAAATCCAATGTCTGTAACAGAAAAAAGTTAGCTCTCCACACGGCCGTATAAATCGGCGGCATAACCGGAACTGAAATGCTCAATAGTCAGTGCAGAAATCATCTTCAATTTGTTCAACTGCACTCAAAATATTTTTTATATAAATTGTTTTGCCCCCGCATTTCCATGATATATGGAGCTATGAACTCTAAATTAGTGTTAACAGAAATTGACAAGCACTGCATTAAAAAATAAGCCAGCCAGCCCTACAGGCTTAATTATGGAAGGAAGAGTGTGATGCACGCAAAAATCCCATTTCAAAATTTTACCACATGCAATATAAATAAAAGATTATCTTATCCACTAGTAACCTACAGATCAAAAGGAAAACAGGGGAACGACGCTGGCATTTATAATTATTTATTTTGTCCCAACAATTTTATTTTATTTTATTTTACAAATCATAAATGGCTAATCTGGCATTGGGATGGGGTGGGGGAAGCAAATGGCACAAGTACTAATTTGGATATCTGAGACATCTGTCTAGAAAGTCACTGGTGGATTAAATTAGTGAAGTCCTAGAGTAAGGAATCAAGATTCTCTCTCTCTCCCCTTTCTCCTTTTTCTTTCTTTCCTTCCTTCCTTCCTTCCTTCCTTCCTTCCTTCCTTCCTTCCTTCCTTCCTTCCTTCCTTCCCTCCCTCCCTGATTTTAAAAGCTCACTTTCCTAATTTGTGGATCTAAGAGATTTGGTTATATTGTCTCTGAATCCTCTTGTACCCTCAATATTCTTTGATTTTTTAAAATAAAGGTTTACATTTATGGAATTTGGGGTTTGATTGACAAGCCTTTCAGCACCCTTTTCTCTTAAAGCTTGTATGCTTTATCTCTGATATACTGCATTGACTCTCTTTTTTTTTTAAAGGTTCCCTTTGTCACTATGACAGTGGTTTGGCATTTATTACTCTGAAACATTAACTAAGTTGCTGACCTCTTTGGGCTTCAATTTCCTCAAGTATAAAATTCAAGGCTTGAATTAGATGATGGCTAGCATCTTTTTTTCCTCTAAATCTATGATCCCAGCTTTGTCATTTGCTATCTGTGTGAACTTGGTCAATTTACTTAAACCTCATTGGCTTAGTTTCCTCATCTCTAAAGTGAAAGTTTTGGATTAGATGATCTATTCTAGAGCATGCCTTCTAGCTTTAATCTATGATTCTATGATCTAATCACAATCAATGAAAGCAAAAAAAGCCTTAAGTAACAATCTAGTCTTCACTTTGTACTGATGACCACCCTCCTCCATTGCATTCTCTACACCCCCTTCTCATCTCCAGCTGCCTATCTTTGGGAATTTGTTTATTTCTTAATTTTGCAGGAAGCACTGGAAAATCATTAATTTTAGTTTGTAGGAGAAGTGTCAAAATTTCCAAGATAAACTCTTTTTCCTATTAAAAGAAGTTGTTTAGTCAGGAGGAGGTTGATAGAGATTTGTACATTATATTGACTGTACTTCTTCTTTTAGTTTCTTGATGACCAACATAAATACTGGCCACATATGTAAGGATTAAAATTGGGGTTTTGATGCAATAAGAGAGTTATAAAGTTTATATTGTGGTCCCAATTTTAAAATGTAGCTTAAGTCAAAATGAGTTTAATAGCTTTTATTTACAAAGAGGTGGAAAGAGTGAAAGTGGAAAATGTAGATAAAGAGACAGATTCTTAACAAGTCTACCAGCCCTAAGAGCTTCTCTAGGAAAGTGAAGCCTGGTTCAGCACCCCTGCAGGAGGCTTCTTCAGGTCTCAATCTCCCTGTGGAGTTTTCAGCCAGAAGTCTACCAATGCAGCCTCCTCCAAAGCCAAGGCACAGCAAGCTGAGGCAGGATCCAAGGAAGCAAAGAGTCCTCCTCCAGCCTGACTCACTGATGCAGAGACAGTCCCTGAATTCTCAGCCTGGCCTTTTTAAAGCAGTTTTCTCTACATCACTTCTTGTCACTCCCCCACTTTATGGGAACCAATCACAGTCTCCCAATTTGCCTAGCACTGTGGGGGGGAGTGGCCTTTGGAGGTGTCACTTACTCTAGTAAGTCACTTGTGAACTCTCAAATTTAATGATTAAGTAGGGGTGCTTTAAGTTCTTGATTTGATTAGCTAAAAATAGGCAAGGGGAGAGTTAATCCTATCTTCACACACACAGCAGTAAACTATCAAAGACATGGTTATTGCTTCCATAGCTTTTCTCAGAAAGAACAAAAGATTTACAATATCTCTGATTCACCCCCTCAGAGAGTATTTGATTCAATATATGCCTGAAGAAGACTTTTTTTTTAAGATTTTTAATTTAAAAAATAATAATAATAATAAAAACCTTACCTTCTCTGTTTTAGAATCAATACTATGTATTGGTTTTAAGGTAGAGGAGTGATAAAGGCTAGGCAAGGGAAGTTAAGTGACTTGCCCAGGGTCATATAGCCAAGAAATGTCTGAGGCAAGATTTGAATCCAGGACCTCCAGTCTCTGGACCTGTATCTCAATCCACTGAGCCACTCAGCTGCCCCCATGAACAAGACTTCTGAACAACATATCAAAAGAAGTGGGGAGAGAAGAGATACCCATTATAGTCCAAGAAAAACAATTCTACTCTTTGATAATTCTACATATTAAGAAAAACATTTTCCTTTTACTAAACCTAAATGTGTATCTTCTGTCTAAAGTTTCTACCTATTATTCTTAATTTCGCTTCTTGGAGCCAAATAGATGTCTTAATGCTTTTCTTTCAAATACTAGAGGACTGCTACCATGCTCCCCCTAAGCCTTCTCTTCTCTAGGTTAAATATCCATATTTCTTCCAAAAGTGGGCGCCACTGCCCCCTGGTGGTTGCTGCAGGGATCCAGGGAGGCAGTGACGGCCACACTTGTTTTGTATTACATTCTATTCTGAGTTCAATAAATAGTTTCATATTTATTTTTTATTTAATATTTATTTTATTTAATATTTATTCTGGAAAGGGGGCAGTAGGCCAAAAAAGTTTGGGGACCACTGATCTATATCATGCTTTATAGACATCCTATGGACAATTTCCAGTTTATCAATGTCATTCCTGAATATAGCAACTAAGACTTCCAAATGGAAGTAATATGGAAGATTCAAAAAAAACTTTTACCTTCCATCTTAGAATCAATACTATGTATTGGTTATAAGGCAGAAAAGCAGTAAATAAAGGCTAGGCAATGGAGATTAAGTGACTTGCCCAAGATCATACAGATAGGAATTGTTTGAGGCCAGACTTGAACCCAGGATATCCCATTTCTAGGCCTGGTTCTCAATCTAATGAGCCAACTAGCTGTCCCCCCCCACAAAAAAAAAATAATGTTAATAGCTGCCATTTTGTTAAGACTGGAAGGGACCCAGTTCCACCTTTTCATTTCTTATACTGGGAAACTGAGACCCAGTAAGGGACACAGTTACAAGACTAGCCAGTTATACAGCTCAGATTCAAACTTAAGATGAATTATTTTTATTAAACCTGATTATAACTTTATGTAGTAAATAGCAACAATATAATTATCCCCATTTTGTGAATGAGAAACCTTATATTTAGAGATGCAAGGGGCTGCCCCAAATCCTAGCACCAGAGCATCATAGATTTCAAGTCATCAAGGACCTTGAAGGCCATCTTGTACACCCTCAGCATTTTAAATATGAAATTAGGACACATAGAGGTTATATGACTTATTCAGGATGACACAGGTAGTGAGTGTTGAAAATCAGACTTGAACCCAAGTCATAGTGTCATCAGAATTAGTAATAAAAGAGATCTAAGAGTTCAATTAACCCAAACTCTTCATTTTCCAGACAAAGGAGAGAAAATTATTTGCCCAGTCACACAGTAAATTGCAGGGCTAAGATTCAAATCCAGATCCTCTAACTCCAAATTCAGAATTCTTTCTATTATACCACAACTATTTCATTAAGTATAATAAACTGTAACTTTTAAAAGAGCATCCAACTCTAAGTGGCTGCATATTCTCCTATACTATGATTTTCAAAGGTCAGCATGTACATAAAAATGCATCCAATGAGGGAGGGGGATGAGAGAAGGGAGGGCCAAGAGATAACTTTAATGAATACTAAGTAGAATTCATTCAAGCACTATGCTTGACCAATATTAATCTCTTTGGCCTTAACTAGTCATGTTTGGTAAATATTTTATTTGAGTATAATTAAATACAATTATATCCTAATAGAAGTGGATCTGGTTTTCATCAAATCATACTACTCCAGTCACTTTCCAGCTCTGGCCTCACAGCATTGACATCTTATTCTTTGTAACAGTGCCAAATTGGATATGAATGACTGTTTCTTATAAAATGCTATTGAATAATAGATAGGCAGTTCTCAACCAAGACCTTATTTGATTTTATTTATAGGTCTTTTTAGGACTAGTAGCTGCGAAGGAAGATTGCCAGGTTTTAAAATAATAATAGTACTGATAGCTACTGACATTTCTATAATCCTTTAAAAGTGTATAAAGTACTTCAAAGCTTTGTCATTGCATGAAGCATATTGTTCATTCTAGATTACTTAAGAAAAAAACTTCAACTACTGTGAAATAAGGATATTTGTTGAGATATTCAATGGACTCATACCAACCCATCTGGTGTAGCCCCCCTTCACACACACACACACACACACACACACACACACACACACACACACACACACACACACTCTTTACAGTTGTTCCCAAGTAATGGCTTAAGGGATATCTTGACTTGCAGACTACATTGGGAGAAGCAGTTATTCAGAATTACCTTCTCCTAAGGCCAGAATGATATTTGTATTTTCTAGCTACTTGCATGATAAGAGAAATGGTTTGGAGAAATGGACCTGATAGCGGTGTGCATGACTCAAAATAACACTGCTTCATCCAGGTGAGATGCTCACAAACATAAAGTGACCTAGGAAAGAGCTGGAAGAATCCAAAGGATCACAGAATCTGAGGTTCAGAGCCAGAAGGGACCCTAGAAGTCATTGCCTCTAACACATTTTAGACACAAAAACACTGAGGTGCAGATATTGAGTGCCTCACTCAAGGTCACACAGATTTTTAAATAGCCAAGACAGGATTCAAGCCTGTGTGTAAGAATGGGCCAAATGATGTACATAGTATATGCTATTGCAAAACAACTCCATTCTGACCCCATTTGGGGATGGAGAAATGTCAACGTTTTTTAAACTTTGAGAATAAATGAGGAAAACTAAAAGCCTTCTCATATAGGAAGATACTTCACACATGTATGTACCTACACATACATTTTTAGACCTGGGGGATTATAATGTCAGGTACTGACCATAACATCAGCATTTTTTGTTTCTTTATTTCATCACTTTTTTCCCCTTTTTACCTTACTTCATACATTATTATAAGCAATGGCACTATGAAATGAGATAGAAGAAGGAATACATTGGGAAATATAATGATGTAAAAACAAAAATAGAATTTGTTATCTCAGAATATTAACAAAACATATAATAAAGAGGGCATCTAGCTTAGTGGATTGAGAGTCAGGCCTAAAGACAGGAGGTCCTGGGTTCAAATCTGGCCTCAGACACTCCCTAGCTATGTGACCCTGGGCAAGTCACTTAACCCCCATTGCCTAGCCCTTACTGCTCTTCTGCCTTAGAACCAATACACCATACTGATTCTAAGCTGGAAGGTGGTAAAGGTTAAAAAAAATACATAGTAAAGTAGATATTGTTTAGTTGTAAAAATTATTAGGATATTATAGATGGTTTAAAAAATACCAGGGGGCATCTAGGTAGCTCAGTGGATTGAGAGCCAGGCCTAGAGATGGGAGGTCCTAGGTTCAAATATGGCCTCAGACACTTCCCAGCTGTGTGATCTTGGGCAAGTCACTTGACCCCCATTGCCTACCCTTACCACTCTTCTGCCTTGGAGCCAAAACACAGTATTGACTCCAAGACAGAAGGTAAGGGTTTTTAAAAAAATATCTAAAAAAACACACAAAAAAACCCCACCAACAACAGATCATCCAAGTCCCCAAGAGAATTTTGGCCTTGATTTGATAGTTTGTTTGGATACATAAGTTTAATTTAACTGAAAAGTTATCAGATCCTTTTGTCTTGTATTGTTCAGATTCGTCTGATGACTTGAGACAATAAAAATTTCATCAGTAAAAAGAAACATTTGTAAGAAGTGACTTTTCATTTGAGCTTTTCACAGCAAATCCACCATAACAATGGCTAACACCTTTAATGAGCATACATCTTCCCTGTTTTGTGTCTTATTTAATATTGATCATCCTAAGATCATTGAAAAAATCTCTGAAATTAAGTATCAAGGATTTTAACACATGCACAGGAGACATCTCTTTTTAAGAGGCAATCTTTGAGGTCATAATTTGCTCTATCAAGTTAAATGCCTTTTTATAATCAACAAACAATAAATGCAGCAGGATTGTGTATTCTTTATAGACTAATAGTATACTATGGTACCCCTTCAGTGATACTCATGACCATTCAAAACAAATTAGCCTAAGAATTCATCGAGGCCGAAATATAACTAAAGTAAAGTGGTCAAGGGCAGCAATATCTTAGGGAAAGCAGTCCTCTGGCCCCATACCACCATGTCCCTCGATGCTGTTCTTTTGCCTAGCCCCTGGCTGCTATTACCAGGGTCCCTCTACTACTACACGCCTCTTTCCTGGGGTCCACTTGCCCACACCTGCCTGTCTCCAAGACCCAGGAGGCATCTGCTATGCACTAGATCATGGGCCACGTGCTCTCTTGAAGGGAGGCCATTCCCTTGAGATTAACAACTTAACTGGTACAGATCCTCTACAGAATCCTGACTACATGGTAGGACCAATGAATTTAGGGCCCCTCCCACGTGCTTTACAGATATTATCTCATTCTATCCCAATGTTGTCCCAAGAAGATTAGGTAAATAATTCTCTCTTGTGAACAAGCATTGTATAACATAGAAAGGCTCAGATGAGTGGTGATCTGCATTGTTGTCGTACACACACATATCTATTGGTTCACAGATTCGTTTGCATAATTTAGTTTTTTTAACATTTTTTCACACAAAAATCATGTTAAATTGTTGAGGAAAAGGAAGTTGACTGTGATAACAGTGTTGCACTGGTACATAAAGAATATTAAAGGACTTTGAGGAAGACATACAGCATGGTAGGTTGATCACCCATGGAAAAACTTTGGCAGGATATGGACAAGAATCTCTAGTTCTTGATGAGATGAGAAAGTATGAATGAATTCTCAATTCTGCTATTTTAAGGATTGAAAGGGAGCACTTATTCTAACCCATATCTGATCAACTCAAAGTGGATAGCATTTTGAGCCTGGAGTCAAGACGATCTGAGTTCAAATCCAACTTGAGACCAAGTTCTAGGTTTGTGACCCTAGACAAGCACTTAACTACTGTCTACCTCAGTTTCTTTGATTGTAAAATGGGGTTAATAATAACATCTAACTCCCAGCAATGTTATGATAACCAAATAAGAAAATATTTAAGTGCTTAGTATAGTTTCTAACTCATAGTAGGCGCTGAATAGATTCTTACTCCCTTCCCCTCTCTGTTTCAACAATATCTCCAGGGGGCAGCTGGGTAGCTCAGTGGATTGAGAGCCAGGCCTAGAGATGGGAGGTCCTAGGTTCAAATCTGGCCTCAGACACTTCCCAGCTGTGTGACCGTGGGTAAGTCACTTGACCCCCATTGCCTACCCTTACCACTCTTCTGCCTTGGAGCCAATACACAGTATTGGAGGTAAGGGTTAAAAAAACAAAACAAACAGACAAAAACAATATCTCCAAATGGTAATCTAACCTTTGCCTAAATAGTTTAGTGAAGGACAAATCTATTAGCTCTAAAGGAGCTCTCTGGTTTTTTGGGTTTTTTTTGATAGCTCTAGTTGTTAAGGCCTAAATTGGTCTTTCTATGATTTCTATCCATTGTTCTGAATTCTACATGCATTATGTGGTAGAATAAGACTAAACCCTCTTCTGCATTTCAGATATCTGAAGGTAGTTCCTTCAACCAGTTCTCTCATGAAATGAAGGTTCTTCATTACTTGTATTGTCCCCTGACCCTGGACAGTCTACAGCTTATGTCCTTCTGAAAATGTAGCACCCAGAGCTGAACAAAATACTCCAAATTTAGTTTGATCAGAGTAGAATATGGTAGAACTCTCATCTATTCTGCTCTGGCCGCTATGCTATGTTTAATGTAGTCTTCTATATTTCTATTGCATTTTTTTACTAGTGCTTGGCACATAATAGTAAATTGATAAATATTTATCGTCTATTAATTTTTTTACTGTTTTATTGTCTTATTGCTATATTAAGTGAAACCTATCCAAAACAACACAAGGTAATATTCAGAAGAACAGCTGGCTATACAGGCCAATTCTTCTTATACTTGTGAATCTGATGATTGGAATCCAAATGTAAGACAATTTTTTCTTATTTTCATACTGAATAGATTTCATCTTATTTGATTCAACCCTATATCCCTATATTCTGTCCTATTGAAATGGAGAGATCTTGACTCTACTATTCATTGAATTAGCTGAGTCATTATCTTTGAGTCATCTTTAAATTTTATGTGCCTTTATCCAATTTGTTGATTAAACTGTATGGTTATCTCAATGAATTTTCTCCATCTTGCCTATTTGGATAGCATGAAAGATTCTGTTAAATACTTAGCTGAAATCTAGCTAAATTACACCTACAGATTTCTTATGATCTGTCATGCTTCTGATCTAGTAACTGTCCCACCAGGGCAATTAGGTTGCACATTGGATAGAGTACTGGTCCTAGAGCAAGAGTTCAAATCTGATCTCAGACACTCAATAACTATGTGACAAAGGGCTTTTTGTTTGTTTGTTTGTTTCTTCATCTTAAAATGGGATAGAAAAGGAAATGGCAAACCACTCCAATATCTTTGGCCTCAAATAATTGCTGTGTAAATCCAGGACAAGTCACTTAGCCCTACTTGTTTCAGTTTCCTCATCTTAAAATGAGATAAAGAGGGAAATGGCAAACCACTCCAGGATCTTTGCCAAGGAAACCCCCATAGGGGTCGAAGAGTCATATATGACTGAAAACAACTGAATAAAAACCCTTTCAGAAAAGGAAACAATCTAGTCCAACAAGGTCAGTCTTTAATAAAGCCTCTTAATTTCTTTGTGATATTTTTCTAGATGTTCCCTAGCCATCCTTTTAGCATTATATTCTAGAATTATTCCAGGAATCAAAATCCAACTCCCTTGCCTATAAAGTAACGACTACATTCTCTTTCTTTAAAAACAATAGCAATAATAACAACAACCACCTCTACCTCCCCACCAAATATCCCCACATTTGCTTCTCTAGTCTTATAGCACCTCTCTTATTCTCTGTGGCTTTTCAAAGATTATTGACCACAATTTAACCATCTTACCTGACAGTTCCTTTATACCCAGTGCTTTAGGTTTATCAGTGCCTGATAACATAAATTCATCAAAGAAAGCAAAGTATCTCCTTATTATCTCCTTACTTATCCTAAGTTTCAACTCACTATTGGCCATTTTTGTTCTGTTCCTTCCAATCCAAAGATTATTTCTTCTCTTTGGCAGAGAACACAAGTACATAAAAGCCAAATCCCTCCACCTTTTCTCCCTGGTTTATTATAATTGTTCTATCGGATCTAAGCATATATGGATGAGATCACAGATCAATTCATGGATTGATTATTTAATTGGAGTCATCTGGATGATCAGTTAGTCATTTAGTAAGTTAATTCATATTTGAAAGTGAATCATAAGACTGAACCATATAAGTTGTCGGAAAGCTAAGTGGCACAGAGGACCAAGCTCCTAGGGACAGGAAGACTTGGGTTCCAATTCAGCTTCAGAAATTTACTAGATGTGTGTTCCTGGACAAAGCACTTAATTGCTGTTTGAGAGTATAGTTTCCTCATCTGTAAAATGGGAGTAGTAACAGCACCCATGTCTCATGGTTATTGTGAAGATCAGAGATGATAATATTTGTAAAAGTGCTTAGCAGAGTACTGGCACATAACAAGTAAGCAGTACATAAATATTAGTTGTTATTTATTATTAAAATAGCTAAGCAAAACCTAAGTATTTTGTTCATCTTAATGACTGAATCAGAATGAACCCTTCAACAACTCATTATTAAAGGTTTTTATCTACCTAACTGTGGTCTAAATGACAGATTGCTGAATGGCTTCTCACAAGTGCAATTCAAACACAGTTTGGAGAAATACCAGATCATTTTGTTTTTGACTGGTGGCATCAATCATTATCAAGTACAATAGCAGATGGTTCCAGATTTTTTTAAAGGAAACAATAGCATATAGATTAGTATAAAGCTAAGCTTTGCCAACTTATGACTTAGCTTAATAAGAACTATCTCTTCACTACCAAAATCAAGAGTATGATTACCTATTTGGTGAGTGAGGAGAGTACCAAAGTTGGTAGCCAAAGAATTTAGATGCTATAAAATCTTCTACTGAGTTGCCACATGCCCACCTTAGTCTATTGCCAGCATAATATTTGAAAGAGAGAAAGCTCCTGCTGGCTATCTTCATTCTACATTCTCTTCAGTTTCCTCTCACGTGTTGTCTTCTTCTATTGGAATGTAAGCTACTTGAGGTCAAGGACTATATTTTTTCTATTTTTTATATTCCTTGTGCTTTTGCATATACTGAGTTATTAATAAATACTTCTTGGCTGACTAACTATCCAAAGTACCCTTAATATTGAGGTAGTAGTACGGTATAATGTAAAGAGGGATTTGAGATCAAAAGTCCAAGATTTGAATCCAGCTTTGCTGCCTAAAGTCCATGTGATCTTGGCCAAGTGGGCCTCACTTTTTCCTTTTGTAATATGAAGAGGTTGGGAAAGGTGGTCCTTTCCAGCTCTAGATTCCATGATCCTATAAAATCCTTAAAAACAATACTTAAAGTCTGTATTACATTAAGCAAAATTTCCAAGTTCTATTTATAAAATGGGCAAATGGTCCATTTACAAACTTAGGCAAGAGATATTGTTCACATTTTACCATGTGATAAAGAAAGAAGCCACTGATGAAATCAATTAATTAACCTGCATTTATTAAGAACCTATGGGGCAGCTAAGTGGCTCATTAGCTAGAGAGCCAGGCTTGAAGACTGGAGGTTTGGAGTTCAAATCTGGCCTCAGATACTTCATAGCTATGTGACCTGGGCAAGTCCCTTAACTCCAATTGTCTATTCCTTACCACTCTTCTTCCTTGGAACTAATACATAGTATTGATTCTAAGATGGAAGGTAGGGGTTTAAAAGTTAAGAAATTAAGAACTTATTGTGTTCCAAGCATTGTGTTAGGTTTTGAGGACACTGACAATTTAAAAATTCTTATTTAGTTTTTTCAGTTGTGCCCTGTTCTTCATGATCCTACTTAGCAAAGATACTGGAGTAGTTTGGTATTTTCTTCTCCAGTTAATTTTCTAGGTGAGGACACTAAGGCAAGCAAGGTTAATAATTTTCCCAGGGTCATACAAGTGGTAAGTACCTGAGGCCAGATTTGAACTCAGCAAGTTGAATTTTCCTGAATCCAGATCTAACACTGCACTCTACCTACCCTCTAAGCTACTCCCTCCTCTAAAAACTTAGTAACAAAAAAAATCACTTAAAATATTTAAAGAATTTTAGATTTTTAAAAGGATTAAGAATTTCAGTAGGGTACTTCTGATAGATCATAATTATATTGCTTTCTACACCTAACTCAACTCACACTAAGATAGCTAATTAAAACATAACTATATTACTTAGTTAATGTAGTTGACAGTTATCCCTGGGGAATCTTTTTCCAGTTAATTATATACATTGATGATCTTTATATTTTGGGTACAAATTGTTTTGATACAGATCCAAAATCCTGCCCTAGCTATCAAATTGCTTTTTGATATGAAAACACAGATTAATCTTAATCACCAATGGGGGAAAAAAACAATTGGGTTTTCTCAGCCCGTGATTACTCCATGATGCTTCAAAGAGCATGTCATTCTTACTGATTATGTTCACCCTGTATCATAATTTGTAAGCAGACATAGATGATTCCAAGGAGCCCTGACTAGAAGTTGAATTAGAATTGCTTAAATACTACGAATATTTTAAAGTTAGGCTTCTTAATGACCTTATAATTCATGGAAATATAATGTTTAAAACACAGATTAAACATGTACATGAGCCAAACTACAGAAAAGGAGGTTTTTAAATGAACTCTGTCTAGCATGGTGCTAATACACATAAGAGATATGAGAAATATGAATAATCAGAAGACACAAAATATATGGTGCAGATCAATGATGTTGAACGTTTTAGAGACCACACCCCCATCTGACCCCTCCAGACTGAGTGATATGCTTCCCCCCACCCAGAGATCATCTGCGGTGTTCACCCCACCCCACACAGGGAAGGGAGGAAGTACTCCCATTTGACTGCTGAGATGAGGGATGGATGAAGTGAGGAATGTCCTCAGCAAGTGTAGAGATGGGGAAGGGAGTGGCCTGAGTGCTCTGCTCCTCTCCAGCTCTGCCACCTGTGAGCCACCCACCTTCCCCTCTGCATGTTCCCATTGGGCTTCTGGGCAGAGGGGCGGGAGATATGAAAAAATGTTATTAGGCACAGTGGAGAGGGGGAATTGAGCAGTTCCACTCAAGTCCCTCTGCCTTTCTAGTAACAACCTCTGGATGCGGGGAGGGTGGCTGCATGCCCACAGAGAGTGTTCTGCAAGCTATCTTTGGCACCTGTGTCATAGGCTCACCATCATTGATGACAATTAGGATTCTAGTTGGTCAGAAAAGAAAAAAGGTCAGTATGAAGTAGAAGTTTTTAGGTATGAAGTAAGATTTGAGCTGAGTCTTATAAGATGACTAGGTTTTGGAGAGATGAAAACTAGAGGGTATAGAGGGGGAACAGACAATTTAGCTTTATCTTAGTGGTCATATAGCAAGTGTGGCACCTGGTGGATAGCTCTGCCTTATACTTGTTGGTTCCTGCTCAATAGCAAGTGAATTTAAGGAAGGCTACTTATCATGTTGAGTGGAACCCTATGGGGAAATGGAAGGGCATGGGTGAGTGTCAGATTAAATGGCAGGAATGGCTAGGATGCAATCTGCATTGTTTAACAAAACACTGACATCAGTGAGATCATGAGTATATTGAATACTAGAGTAAGATTTTCTGTTGTATAACATAACCTTTCTGTAACTTGGAATGGAAGTCAGGAAGAGCTGCTGGCTTGCATTAAACATCTTGTCAAACAGCACATCAGTCTTTTACTTACTTATGATATGCTAGAGACATGAAAATGAAGAAAATTCACTATTTGTCATTTTCTTTAAACAGTAAACTTCATCCATCTATTTCTTGCTAATGAATTAAACATGAGAATAAATACATAGGTATTGAGATGGTTCTTTGGCATAAAGACGTTCCTCCTGGAAGGATGTAGTGACCTTGCTTTCTACATCTCAGTTCACAGTATCATACTTCCCAGTTTAAGTGCTGCTGACATCTTTGGCTGCCCCACAGCCACAGAACTGGGTACCAGATAAGGAATCAACCCAAGGAATTCTGGGTGAGGCTGACCCTGTATTTTGCAGGGATTCCATGCTGCCATCTCTACATTACAGTTATCAGGGAGAAAAAGAAACTAGTGATAGACCAAATATAATTTTGGGGGTTGCAGATAAGGCAGAAAAACAAGCCAGTGGTAGATAAAATATTAGAAGGATATACTTGTACTAACCTTCAAAAAATGTTATTGTCAGTATTTTCCATGAGTATATGCTATAAGCTTGTAGTGTCCCTAAAGGAAAAACTATCACGATGGCTTGAGAACCATCAGGTCTCATTTTATAACAATGGTGACCATGCAAAATTTCTTTAAGCTATAGTCTTCCTTAATGGGAAACTGTCAGGGTAGACTCAAGATTACCAGGCCTAATCTTATAACGAACATACAAGAGAGTTTGTTGGCTACCACTTATAACATTAATCAGAGTAATGAGAAGACCTCTTCCAAAGACCCAGTAGTAAATGCTACGGAAAGAAAAATAGCAACATTAGGTCCATGCAATCTGGTGACATGTTGTCAATACTGTATTGGCAATTTGGTTATCATGAAAAATACAGACATTACTTACCTGTTAGTAGTGAGTAAATAGATTGTTTATTACATTATCTTTCATCAATCAGGAGAACAAGTTAATAGAGCTACTAGTTGCTAGCAATAATTTCCCTCCAAAAGCCCCAAAGAGCATTCTCTGTTAGTTAATATTTTAATATTTAAGCTTTATAAATAAGAGAATTATTATCAGGAAGTGAAAACTGATAGGTATTTAACATTTGATGTGAAATAATCTGGACTAACACTTTTGTGTTTAAACATAAGAGAATACCAACTGTTTTAATTGCCAATCATAAGTCAACTGTCATAAGGATAATTAAAAAGATAGGTAGGTTATGAGATATTGACTCAAACTAATCAAATAAAATGAGAGCCCTTTAAAAACTGAATTTGGCCTGAAATGAAAGATTTTATGTCTCCTTCCCTGAAGTGGCCAATAATACTTCCAAATGCAAAATTACTTGTGTCAACTTGCTTTTAAAATCACAAACTGATATTCTCTGAAGGTCAGAGCCATTTTCAATTCCTTCCAAGCCTTTGGAGAGTTTGGAGATGAGTTGGAAATGTAATCAGCAGAACTCGTGGAGCTCTAATTATGGTTGGCAGAGTAGAGGCATTAGCACCAGGTATCAGACTCTGTGTATGTCAAGGGGGGGCCTGCAAAGATAATGGAGAGAAGGAGCCCAAGGAAGTATTGGTGTCTGCTGGCCAGAAGCCCATATCGAAACATAAATAATACATATTCTGGACAACAGACAAACCAAAGATCCATATTAGAAGCAGCTACCTAGGGGATTGGGCAAGACAAGTCCCCAAACCTTGAGAAAGTCAGTGCACACAGATAATCAACTTATTACCAAAGGAATGAATGAAAGAATTAACAACTAGAAAGGAAATACTGGAAAACAAGTAGAAATAAGGATGTTGTCCACAAAGACCAATTCACTAAGCTGGATAATATGACTCGGGACATGGATGTTGAGTGAGAGTATATTCCTGCTTGTTCAAAAGTTGAAGTCAATGTTGAAGTTCACAGATTAGCTAGAGAAGCAGCTAGAAAGAAGTGATAAGACTCAATACTTGTAGATGTGAATTTGTTTAACCCTACAATATAATCTCCAAATTACTTTTCTCTTTACCATTTTCCTGCTTGTCTTGGAACTCTGTTTCATGGCTAGCTTTGGCCATTTTCTTCATTTACTTTCTCAGTTTTTCTGTTTGTTACTTTAAATTTCTTTTAAAATAATCCAAACAAAAATGAAAGGAAGGCAACCAGACAATTAGTTTTTAGTGATCATTTACTAAATTGTTATAGTAAGAATAATTGGTATAAACTACAAGTACTTATATACAAGTGAATTAATTCTGTTTAGCTACTGATTAGGAACTGTTAGTGATCTGATTTTGTAGTAAGTAGTTCCAGACATTGATAGATTTTAATAAACTGAATCAAGTCAACTTTGAAATTTAGGATTAATAGTAAGGTAATCATTTAGATATAAAAATGTATATAGCTGGCTATTTATCAAAATTTGCCTCTCTCCTCTTTTGAAATTCATTTGCTACAAATTAACTGCAAATTAATTAAAAAGATGAGAGCGATTTCTTACCCCACTAAGATTAACCCACTTTTCAAGGGAGCCATCAAAACCTTCACTTTTAAAATAGAATAACCAAAGATGGACATATGCTCTAATCCAATCCAATGTTAGAAATCTCACCTTAGACAAACCCTGGATCCTCCTATTTTTAGGGATTTTAGGGTTAGATATGAAATATTGCAAATCACTTAATACTGGAATCCCCCCTATACACCACACCTCAATTTATTTTACTTTTCTTGTTTCCTTGATATAACCCCTGATTTTGTTCCTCTTTTCCTATAAAAATCCTATTGATGCTGATAACGTCTGTGTCTCAAACCAAATTGAGTGTGTCTTCACACCCACTGACTTTTTATGACCTTTATCTCTCATTAAAGCCAATGGATTAAAAAAAAGTCATGAACTATGGACTTTTCAAAATTTGGGGGTGAAGCAAAAATATCTGAAAGTGACTTTTGCCCTTAAAATACAACAGGTGAGATTTCTGAGAGAGAGAGAGAGAGAGAGAGAGAGAGAGAGAGAGAGAGAGAGAGAGANTGAACTATGGACTTTTCAAAATTTGGGGGTGAAGCAAAAATATCTGAAAGTGACTTTTGCCCTTAAAATACAACAGGTGAGATTTCTGAGAGAGAGAGAGAGAGAGAGAGAAAGAGAGAGAGAAAGAAAGAGAGAGAGAAATAACCTTTGCTTGGAATCATGATTCATAGCCTATTCCAATATAACTCATGTTTGATCAACTTTGGTTTTCTTTAAGCAATATGACTTCTTTTAATATTATAGAATATAAGTCTATACAGCATTTTAACAACACATATCTTCATCACTCCCCTTTCTCCAATTTAAATAATGTAGAAAAGGATTATTCAGTATAAAATATTATTAAATAACAACTGTAATGAAGAAATCTTTCAAACATATGCAATGTCAATGGAGGCCAGGTGTTGTCTCCTCCCTGAAAACAAAACAAACTCCTTTTTTTATTAATAGGATTTATTTCCAGGTATCCTCCCTGACTTCCCCACACCATAGACGACTTCATCTAGCAGACATATATGTATATGTAGATTATTGCTTCCATTTTCAATTCATTCTCTGGAGGTTAATATTTATAAGTTATTCTTCAAATATTAAATCTGTAGCTATATAATGTTCTCTTGGTTCTACTCATTTTGCTCTTCATTATCTTAAGTAGTTCTTCAAGTTTTTAAAAAAATCAATCTGCTTATCATTTCTTATGGTATAGTAGTAGTCTATCATAATCATATATCACAAAAAATAAGCTCCTTAAGGGAAGGGGCTGTTTCATTTTTGTCATTATATATCTAATACCTATAACCAATTCTTGGCATGAAGTAGGTACTAAATTAAGGCTTGTGGATTGATTGAAGTCTGGGAGTAAATTAATTACTTTTGAAAAAGCTCACTTTTTAAAATTTAAAAATATAAATTCTAAAAAAGAAGAATAGCAAGCAGTGAGGCAATTGTGGTTAAGTGACTCACCCAGGGTCACGCATCTAGGAGGTGTCTAAGCCAAATTTGAAAAGTTCACTTCTAAGTGAAATTTTTAAAACCATTTTCAAATGAAAAGTTTCAACATTAATTAAAAATACTTGTATTAGTAACAAAACAGATGTCCTTCAGTTGGAGATTAGACAAAATGTAGAGCTTGAAAGTAATGGAATATCTATAATGAATGATGAGTATAATGAATACAAAGAAACATGGAAACCTTTAAAAGATCTAATGAAGAATGAAGAAAACAGAGAAAAGAAAACAATTTACACAATGACAACCATGTAGAGAGAAAAAAAAACAGTCAAAAGCAACCATTGTATAATTACAAAGAACAAGCATGAATCTAAAAAAAAGATGCAAAAATACATATTCCATTCCTTTGTAGAGGTAGAAGATCCACAGGTATGTACATTACACATATTTTCAGATGTTTTTATTCTCCTGATAAGTTTTACTGATTTTTCCCCTTTTTTCCTTTAAAAATACGAATATATTAATTATTATATGGATGATTCTCTGGGAGAGGGCAGGAGAAAGATGTGGGAAGAAATTTTGGCCAAAAAAAAAGCTATTAATAAAAAAATTTTAAAACAAAGAATTAGAGAAACTTGAGCCTGCTCTTTGGCAATAAGTAGCTATACTTAAGAGAATTGAAACTAATCCCAATACTATACAAATTATTTGATATAATAAGCAAAGAAGGAGTCCTACCAAATTCCTTTTATGACACAAATATGGTACTGATTCCAAAGCCAGGTAGATCAAAAACAGAGAAAGAAAGCTACAGACCAATCTCCCTAATGAACATAGATGCAAAAATTTTAAATAGAATATTAGCAAAGAGACTCCAGCAAGTAATTAAGAAGATCATCCACCATGATCAGGTGGGATTTATACCAGGAATGCAAGGATGGTTCAACATTAGGAAAACCATCCACATAATTGACCATATCAACAATCTAACAAACAAAAATCACATGATTATCTCAATAGATGCTGAAAAAGCCTTTGACAAAATACAGCA
>NC_058131.1:580190634-580205440 GCF_016433145.1 Gracilinanus agilis
CTAGCCTATCTGGTTGCTAGGCCTTGAGGCTTGCAGCTTAATTTATTTAGCCTTTTAATCTTCTCTCTCCGTCCAGGCCTCTGCAGGCCTGGACTAGCCTCTCCCTTTTTTCTTTATTCCTATACCTTTACCTTCCTGATTGTAAAATAAAGTGCCTTGACCCGATGCTGACTTAGGTCTGATTTAATTACGGAATCAACCTGAATTGTTGATTCCTGGTAGCCACACTTTAAATACATATCTATAAAATACCTAAATTTCCCTCTTACACATATCACCATTGAACCATATTGACAAGGAAATATTTTTCTTCTGTTTTTCTACTCCTGCACTTCCTTCTCTGGATGTGGATAGCATTCTTTCTTATAAGGCCCTCAAAATTTGTATTATTTGTATGGTGATTATTTCCACTAGCTTTTTAGTTGATTCTCTAGGATTCTTTAAGTAGACCATCATATTATCTGCAAGAGTGATAGTGCTCTCATTGCCTATTTTAATCCCTTCAATTTATTTTTCTTCTCCAATTGCTACTGCTAGCATTTTTAGTACAATGTTAAATAATAGAGATGATAATAGACTTCCTTGCTTCACTCCTGATCTTATTGGGAAGGCTTCTAACTTTCCCCATTGCAGATGATACTTGCTGATGGTTTAAGATATATGTTGTTTATTATTTTGAGGAAGAGTCCATCTATTCCTATATTTCCTAGTGTTTCAATAGGAATGAGTGTTATATTTTGTCAAAGGCTTTTTCCGCATCTATTGAGATAATCATGTGATTACTAATGGTTTGATTGTTGATATGGTCAATTATGTGGATGGTTTTCCTAATATTAAACCCTCCTTGTATTCATAGTATAAATCCTACCTGATCATAGTGAATAATCCTTGTGATCACTTGCTGGAGTCTTTTAGCTAGTATTCTATTTAAGATTTTTACATCTATGTTCATTAAGGAGTTTGATCTGTAGTTTTCTTTCTCTGTTTTTGGTCTGCCTGGCTTTGGAATCAGTACCATATTTGTTTCATAAAAGGAATTTTGCAAACTCCTTCTCTGCTTATTTTGTCAAATACTTTGTGTAGTATTGGGATTAGTTGTTCTTTAAATTCATATGAATTTGTGAATCCATCTGACACTAGTGATTTTTTCTTAGGAAGTTCTTTGGTGACTTGTTCAATTTCTTTTTCTGACATAGAATTATTTAAGTATTCTATTTCTTCTTAATTTAGGTAATTTATTTTTTAATAAATATTCATCCATATCACTTAGGTTGCCATATTTGTTGCCATATAATTGATCAAAGTAATTCTTAATAATTACCTTAATTTCCTCTTCATTAGAGGTGAGGTCACCTTTTTCATCTTTGATACTGTTACATTGATTTTCTTTTTTCTTTTTTAAATTAGATTAACCAGTACTTTACCAATTTTATTTGTTTTCTCAAAGTACCAACTCCCAGTATTATTTCTTAGTTCTTTTACTTTCAATTTTATCAATTTCTCCTTTGATTTTTATAATTTCCAATTTAATTTTTCTATGGGGATTTTTGATTTTTTCTCTTTCTAGATTTCTTATTTGCATGCCCAATTCATTGTCCTCTTCCCTCTATGATTTGTTGATATATGCACTCAGGGATATAAATTTTCCGAGTACTGCTTTGGCTGCATCCCATAGATTTTGATATGATGTCTCCTCATTGTCATTCTCTTCAATGAAATTATTAATTGTTTCTATGATTTGTTCTTTAACCAACCAATTTTGAAGAATCATATTATTTAATTTCCAATTAATTTTTTATTTGCCTCTCTGTGTACTCTTACTAATTATTTTTATTGCATTATGCTCTGAAAAGGTTGTATTTATTATTTCTGCTTTTTTGCATTTATTTGCAATGTTTTTATATCCTAGTACATGGTCAATCTTTGTGAATGTATCACATGCTACTGAAAAGAAGGTATATTCCTTTTTGTCCCTATTTATTTTTCTCCATATATCAATTAACTCCATTTTTTCCAAGATTTTTTCACCTTTTTCTTATTTATTTTTTGGTTTGATTTATCTAGATCTGATAAAGGAAAGGTCAGGTCCCCTACTAATATAGTTTTACTATCTATTTCCTCCTAAAGCTCCAATAGTTTCTCCTTTAAAAATATGGATGCTATACCATTTGGAGCAAAAATGTTGAGTACTGCTATTTCCTCATTGTCTGTACTGCCTTTTATCAGGATGTAATTATCTTCCCTATCTCTTTTAATCAGTTCTAGTTTTACTTTGGCTTTGTCAGATATCATGATTGCAACTCCTGCCTTCTTTTTCTCAGTTGATGCCCAATAAATTTTGCTCCAGCCTCTTACCTTTACCATATTGTGTCTACCTGCTTCATGTGTCTTTCTTGTAGATAGCATATTGTAGGATTTTGGTTTCTAATCCACTCTGCTATCTGCTTCCATTTTATGGGTAAGTTCATCCCATTCACATTCGGAGTTATTATTGCCATCTGTGTATTCCCCATAATTTTGATTTCTTCCCCTACTCTTGCCCTTTCTTCCTTCACTATTTCCTTCTACACCTGTGTTATGCTTTTAATCAGTCTCCTCCCCACTCTTATTTTACTTTCCTTCCCACTCCTCCCTTCTTATTCCCTTATTAGTTTTCTTTAAGGTCTATTAAATTCCCTCCCACCTCTCTTCCTCTCCCTTTTGATACTCCTCGCCCCCTCTTCCCCCCTTGGTTTTCCAGTCTCAATTTCCCAGTTGAGAATTCTATACCCCAGTGGATCTAGCTGCTCTTCCCTGTCAAAATTGATTCTACCGAGAGTAAAGTTTAAGTATTACCTATTACCACTCTCTTCTTCTCTATCTTATAATAGTATTCTTCCCCTCCCCCTCCCATATGCCTCTTTATGTGGTATAAATTATTCTATTTTTCTTCTTCCTCCAAGTTCCTCTTGGTGTCATCTTCTATTCCCACCCACCCCCTTTTAAATATATATATACCATCTTAAACCACTTAGTACCCCAACCTCTGCCTTTGAATAATTCTTCTATCTACTATGATAGTGAAAACAGTTTTTAGAGTTACAAATATCCTTTTCCCATATAGGAATATAAACAATTTCTCCTTGCTGAAACCCTTAAAAAAGAATTTTTTTCCTCCTCTTTCTTACTTTCCTTTTCAAGCTTCTCTTGAATTTTGGATTTAGACATCAAATTTTCCTTTTAGTTCTGGTCTTTTCTTTAAAAATACTTGGAAAGACTCTGTTTTGATAAATACCCATACTTTCCCCTGGAAGTTTAAAGTCAGTTTTGATGGATAGGTGATTCTCAGTTGTAGACCCAATTCTCTTGCACTTCTGAATATCATATTCCAAGCCTTGTAGTCCTTTAGTGTGGAAGCTGCCAGATGCTGTGTAATTCTGATTGGCGCTTCTTGATATTTGAATTGTCTCTTTCTGGCTCCTTGCAATATTTTCTCCTTAGCTTAGAAGCTCTTGAATTTGGCAATTACATTCCTAGGGGTTGTCTTTTGAGAATTTAATGTAGAGGGTGATCTATGGACTCTTTCAATGTCTCTTTTTCCCTCTTGTTCAAGAATATCAGGACAGCTTTCTTGGATAATTTCTTGTAGTATGATGTCAAGATTTCTGTTTATTTTCCGGTTTTCAGGTAGAATTATGATTCTCAAATTGTCTCTCCTATATCTGTTTTCCAAATCAACCATCTTCTCAATGAGATATTTCATGTTTCCTTCTATTTTATCATTCTTTTGACCTTGCTTTATTAATTCTTGCTGTCTTGTGAGACCATTAGCTTCTTCTTACCCAATTCTAGTCTTTAAAGACTGGTTTTTAGCTATGATCTTTTGATTTTCCTTCTTAGTTGGTCTATCCTGCTTTTCATGGCTTCCAGCAGGTAAATTCTGATCTCTAATTTGCTTATCACTTCATGTGATTTCTGGGATTCTTTTAAACTTTTATTTTATTTTTTAATTACTTGCATTTCCATTTCCCACTTTTCTTGCCAAGTTTCTTCTATCTTTCTTACTTGGTTCTTGAACTCCAATTTGAGTTCTTTGAGAGCTTGTGGCCAGTTTCCATTTTGGGGGGAAAGTTTGGATGTGTTTGCTTGTTTGTCACTCTCTGCTGCCATTTCTGTACTCTGCTATTTTTCTCTATAGAAGTCTCCAATATCAGAGGCTTTTTTTATTTTTTTGGTAGTTGTAGATTGTGGTTCTTGGATGTTGATGGCAATTGCTCTGTTAGTTTTTTATTCCCTTACCTGCCAGGAGTTTGAGTGAGGAGGGCAGACAGCTCTGTGTATGGAGCTACAGAGTGGTTTTTGTCATGAGGCTATTTTTGCAGTCTCCACTGTGTCTGCTGTGGGCAGCCCCTCTCTGCCCTGTCTCTGCACCCAAGCTCCGTGTTCCTCAGCCTCGGGTCTCAAGTCTCACTGCCCTCAGAGGCAAGTCTGGGTTGCCCTTAGCCAGCCCCAGAGAACCTAGAGATTGCCCCAGCGCTTGCTCTGATTCTAGCACAGTAGGTGGTGTGGGGGAGGGGTGATCAGCTCACACTTTGGTAGGTGTAATTTTACCACCTTATAGCATGGAAAAACCCTGCCTACCTTCAAGGCTTCACCCTATGGTGGCACCCCTTTGTTTGTCTGATTTTTATTTTTTTCCTTTTGAGGTGCTTTATATTGGTCAGTTGTGAGGAGGAGAAGTCTTTGCTTCTACTCTCCAACCATCTTAGCCTGGAAGTACAATAAGTATTTCATATACAGACATGCACTATATGACTTTTCTTAGGCTTATTAGAGGTACCAGCATCACTACTCTTATATTTTGGGGTCGTTAGGAATAACTAAATAGCATTAATGAAACAAAGAAAAGCACTGCTCTGACTCAAACATAACTTGTTGCAAATGAGAACTCTGGATAAAGGAGTAAATGTATGGTGCAGAACAATGTAATGACTCACACTAATGCTTCTCTGAGTGAGAATGAGTATAACTGGGTAAACTACTGGGAGACTTTATGCCACTTGGGAAAGGATTTAGCTTGTAATTAAAAATTTTGTTTTGCATCTTTTTCTGCCTTTATTTTTTTTGATCACCAATCATAATTTCACGTGTATTGAGTTCACATAAAATGAGATCCTACTGTAGTAGAGAGAGTTCTTACTTTGTAGTCAGGAAGACCTAGGTTCATTTTCATTTCTGACAGTTCTTCTCTACCTATGAGGCCATGAACAAGTTTGTTCCAGAAGACATCCCATTTTCAGACTGCATTGTCAGTAGCTGGCTGTTCCCTTGCCTGGAATTCCTTCCCTCTTCATCTCAACTCTTGGCTTCTCTGGCTTCTTTCAAATCTCAGCTAAAATCTCACATTCTCCAAAGAAGCCTTCCCATATCTCGTGCTTCTTAATGCTTTACATCTAAGACTTACGAGGAGAAAGATTGAAAACAAAGGGAGAAAGGGGACAGCAGAGGATGAGATAGATAGTGTCATGGAAATAACAAACATGAGCTTGGACAGACTGTGGGAGATAGTGAAGGATAGAAGGGCCTGACATCTTGTGGTCCATGGAGTTGTGGAGAGTCAGACTCAACCGAACAAAAAAACAAATAAGATTATCTCCAATTTATCCCGCATGAAGCTTGTTTGCACATTACATTGGCCATTAGATTGCATATTAGATTGCCTTTAAATTGGAAGTTTCTTGAAAAAAAGGAACATTTCTTGTCTTTCTTTTTATTCCTAGTATTTAGCTCAGTGTCTGGTAGATAACAGATAAATCTCTGTTAACTTGATTTGGAGTGACTTATCGTATTAGCCCAAATATAGTGCAAAAAATATGTTGTCCAGAAACCATGAATTTACTCCATTGGGAAAAAGAAAGAATCTGTCAGTCACTGTATTAGGGAACTGGGTCAAAATCACTTGGGACAAAATCTCCACTGAGTCCATTGTGCTTGGATTTAAAAAATGTTGTATATCAAACAGTATGGATGGTAGTGAGGGTGGTGTTTTGTGGGAAGAAGAGGGTGAAGGCATGAAGGCGATGACTCGAATGATGTTTCCACTTCAGGAGATGAGGAAATAGAAGAGGAAGGAGAACATAATTAAATATTGGAAGATAGTTTCTCACGAGTATCTATAAAAGTAATACATATTTAATAAAAATGTTGGCATTAAAACTTCTTTAATTTGTTTTCAGGACTTTTATATAAAGTGCCTGTATTATTCACAAGTTAAGAGAAAGCTGTAATTTAAAAGGCGAAAATAAAATGGGTGTTTCCTCTTTCTGAATTACCCTTCAAAATACTTGGGATCACACTATTTTGGGGGCCCTAATATTCGGGCTAATACGGTAACATGTTTGAGCCTCAGCTTCATCATTTCTAAAATGGAGATGATAATGTCTTTAGTACCTAACTTCTAAGCTACTTGTAATACCTGAATGAAATAATTTACAAATGAAACTATTTCTGTAAAGCACATTGCTTTTGTGGAAGCATATTTAAAACATTTTTGTAAAGCTGAAAATATTAAGAAATAATATTTCTCTAGTCTTAAAAATCCTTTTCCATATTTTATTTTTTGAAAATGTGTCAGATAGCAGAGAAAAAGACTTTTCTTGGGGGTGGTGGATTAAGAATAGAAATTGAAACTCTGAATAAATAAAAAACTTGTGCCTTATTTAAATCATTGCCTTCTCTACTTCTGAAATGATTAGATTATTGATCTATCAGAATCCTTCTCCACTGAGGAAAAAAATGGGTATATTGACTGCAGGGAGGAGGTTTTTTTTTTGTTTACACTAGAATACTTGAGCAAGGAAGGAACTGAATAGGGACTATTTAATAATGCTGACCAAAATTGAATTTTAACATATATATATTTGATCTTTTCCCTTGTTCAAGATTTCTATAAATGTTATCTATAATCTCCTTGGAACAAAAAGACATGGAACATGAAGGAACTATACTAATGTAGAAATTTCTCTCTCCAAGCTTGAAATGTTTGGATATTAGATTGATTACTTTTTTAAAAATTGTTTCTGAATTGTGCCTAAAGCAAGAGTATAGTATTAATATTTTTCTTAATCATTTCAAGTTTTTAAAAATTATTTACCATTTTTATTTTTCAAATATAACAATATATGTAACATAACAATATAACACATATGCTTTTTATAAATATGTAATAAATTATAATAAATATGCTTATCCAAAAGAAACAAATCCTTATATTAGTTATATCCAAAAATCTGTCTCATTCTTTTTTTTCTACTTTCCTCCTCCCCCTTTTCCTTTCCCCAAGATGGCAGATAATATGATATAGGTCAGTGATGGACAAACTTTTTAAAGAGGGGGCCAAAGGAAAGGAAATGCTCATCTGTCAGTCTGTTTCTAAAGCAACTCTTTCGAAGTTTCATTGTATTGTATCCTACTCATTGTATTGGTCAGTTTAAGAATAATGTCCCAGGGCCAGATAGAACATTTCAGGGGGCTGCATCTGGCCCACAGGCCATAGTTTGCCCATCACAGATATAGGTTATATATATATATATATATAAAATCATATTACCTATATTAGAGACAAATTCATGGAGAAAAAAAAAGAAAGGATAGTATGTTTTCATCTGGATTTGGACTCTGTCTGGTTCTTCTATAGTAGCAAATATCCTTTTTTCATCATGAATCTCTTATAGTTGTACTGGATCCTGACCTTGTGAATAATAGTTGTCATTCACAGTTGATCATCATGCATTATTGTTGTTACTGTGTACAACATTCTCCTGGTTCTGTTTATTTCACTTGACATCACTTCATGTAAGTCTTTCCAGGTTTTTTATTATCATCTTGTTTGTCATTTCTCATGGCACAATAGTATTCTATTACAACCATATACCACAATTTATTCAGCCATTGCCCAGTTGATGGACATCCTTTCAGATTCCAGCTCTTTGTCACCACAAAAAGAGCTGCTATAAATATTTTAGAACTTATAGTTTCTTTTCCTTGATCACTTCAGGAAATACACCTAATAGTAATATTACTGGGTCAAAAGGTATGCACAGCTTTAGAACTCTGAGTATAATTCCAGATTGCTCTCCGAAATGATTGGTTCAGTTCAATTTCCACCAGTTATGTATCAGTGGACCTATTATTCTACATCTCCTCCAACATTTGCCATTTTGCCCTTTTATCGTTTTAGTCAATCTGATAGCTGTGAGATAATATATCAGAGGAGTTTTGATTTTCATTGGTCTACTAATAATGATTTAGAACATTTTCATGTAGTTATGTAAAGCTTTGATATCTTAATCCTAAAACTATCTGTTCATATCTTTTGACTATTTTTCAATTGGGGAATGACTTATATTCTTATACTTTTGACAAAGTTCTCTATATATTTTAAATATGAAACCCCTATCTGAGAAACTTTAGAGGTTTTTCCCAACTTTTCTTTCCCAACTTGCTTTTCTTCTCATCTTGGCTACATGAGTTTTATTTGTACAAAATCTTTCCAATTTAATGTATTCAGAAGTATCCATTTCATTTTTCACAATGCTTTCTATATCTTGTTTATTCACAAATTCTTCTCCTATTCATAAATCTGATAGGTAATTATTCCCTGTTCTCCTAATTTGTTTACAATATTTTATACCTAGGTCATGTATCCATTTTGATTTTATTTTGGTAATTGCTATAAATCTATATCTATTTCTAGTTTTTGCCAAACTATTTTCCAGTTTTCCCAACAATTTTTACCAAATAGTGAATTCTGATTCTAAAAACTTGGTACTTTACTTTTGTTGAATGCAAGGTTACTATAATCTTTACAACTGTTTGTTTCTGTCAATTCTGTTCCATTGATCTACTTCTTTATTTCTTAACCTGTACCAGATAGTTTTGATATTACTCCTTTATAATATAGTTTGAAATCTAGTACTGCTAGACCACCTTCCTTAACACTTTTTTCATTATTTCCTTTGATATTCTTGACTTTTTGTTTTTCCAAATGAATTTTGTAATTTTTTTAGTTCAATAAAATATTTTTTCATCATTAATGAGGATGGCATTGAATAAGGAGATTAATTTAGGTAGGATTATCATTTTAATTATATTGATCCTGCCTGGATATGAATAATTAATATTTCTCCAATTATTCAACTCTGACTTTATTTGTGTAAAAAATATTTTATAATTATGTTCATATTGTTTCTTAAACACCTTGACAGTATCATGTAAATATCAGAGAAGCATTCAATGCAAGGTATTGATGGCTAGATTTTTAGCATCAAGAAGACTTGGGTTCAAATGCTGCTTCCAACACACACTGACTAATCCACCAGAAAGGAATCATATAACTTTTTCCAGGCCCCTAAGATTCTAAATGGTATAACAGTTGCTTAACAAAAATCCCAGCACATAGCAAAGCATTAAAAAATGCTTTATGACATGGTTTGATTTGACACAATGTCATCCATGCCTATGGAAAAAGTTTCTAAAACGAGAACTCCCCATACCTATGAAATCTCAGGTCCTAAACTAAAATAAATAAATAAATGTTACTAATTAGCACTGGTCTCATCTTCCTGACTTCAAATCTGGCCTCAGATACTCACTGGCTATGTGACCCTAAGCAAGTCAGAACCCTATTTGTCTCAGTTTCCTTACCTGTAAAATGAGCTGGGAAGGAAAATGGGAAATCATTCCAGTATCTTTGCCAAGAAAATACCATGTGGGATCATGAAGAGTTGGACATGACTGAAAAATGACCAGACAACAATAAATAGCAATAAGTAGTCATTTTGACTCTTGAGTGACCCCCTCATTTGATCTTGTTTGAGTGTATCAGTATATATGAGAAATAAGAAAACCCAAACTATGAAATTATAATTTAAGACGATTGAAGCAAGGAATATAAAAAGATTTAAATGTGTTTCTATCAAGCACTTTTATTAATTTTTTACTTTTATAGCCAAATGTAATAAAAGTGTTCGCCAAGACAGAAAGTATTATTATCCTAATTTTATAGTCAAGGAACCTGAAACCCAGAGAGGTTAATTGACTTGTCTAAAGACACACAGCACACCCTTAGAAGAGTCCTGGGAATACAGTAAATAGTCAAGTGCCCATACTGCTCTGTGACAAGCCAAACTTTTCTGAACAAGTTTGGCCTGGCTCTAATTGGTATTCAATTTTAAAAAATGTCTTTCATTAAAAAATATAATTTGAAGAACTGGGTAATTGACTCACATTTGATTAAGGCAGATTCTATTGGATTAACTTGATTAATAGATAAAATTATAGTCAAACAGAAAGCAGGACAAAAGGTGACTAAGTCATGGATCACATTAAGACGCTAAATTTTTAAAAGATTGATATACTGGGGGGTTTTTACATTAGTAATATTCATTTCACAGTAGAGATCACACTGTTCAGTTACAGCTAGTGGCCCAATTAGAATGGAGTTTGTATTCTGGATTAGAAGAAAAATGCTTTGGCGGAGTTTGGATTTAACAGTGAGAAAACTCCAGCTGTTGTAGTTTTGATTCTGCCCAAATCATTTAGTTCAAGCTGGGGTACTATTTCTCAGACAGACAGAAAAAATATCCAAAGAGTTTAACTGCCACATTAGGAAACAAAAAAATCCTTTCAAGAGTCATGATTTTTCTGTAGCCCACGCTGAGGCAATAGATGCTCCCCAAACATTTTTTTCCTATAAATATGGTATTCCCTTAGCTGTGGAAACAATAAAATGTCAAAAACCTACTCTAACATCAACCAACTGCATTATAGTTAAGTGTCATGCATGAACTAGACTGACTTAAGAAGACCTTGTTTCGTCCTGGCTCTGACAAAATGGGCATTTTAATTAAACTCTAGGAGCCTCAGTTTTTTCATCAATAAAATGGGAGTCAGTATTTCCTATAGATTTCTTAGGAGGGTCAAATGAGAGCTGTAAAGCACTAGATAAACATGAGGCTTTTTTCTTTTCATTGCAAGTAATACTTCAAGAACAAAAGCAAAGTATACATCAATTAACTTTTTGCCTTATCACCCTGTCTCAGCCCCTTTAGTCTAAGTGAAAGATGAGTAAGGTGGCAGGGGCAGGGAGGAACATAGTGTAAGAAGACTGGAAAGATAAGAAGGAACCAGGTTATAAAGATGTCAAAGGATTTTACTTATGATCCTAGAAGTAATAGGGAGCCACCAGAGTTTGAGTGGAGAGGGAATGATATGGTCTGCCCTGCATTTTAGGAAGATCAGATTATTTGATAAATAAGTGAAGGATGGCCTGGGGTGGGAGAATATTAGAGGAAGAGAGATGAATTGGGCTATTGTTCTAGTCTAGGTATGAGGTGATGAAGGTCTGGGCCTAAGATGGTAGCAGTATCTCAGGAGAAAGGGGCTCTATCTGATAGATGCTAGAATAAACAGGATTTGGCAACAGATTGGAAATGGAGGGTGAGAATGAAGAGTCAAGGATGATATCTAGCTTAAGAGCTTGGATTAATAGGAGGATGGTGGTGCCTTCAAAGGTTAGAAAAGGTTGGGGAAACATTAGAAAAGAGAAGAAGTTTGGTGGAGAGATAATGAGTTCAGTTTTAGATATGTTGAATTCAAGATGTCTATGGGGGAACCAGTTTGAGATGTCCAATAGACATGTGACTGGATTTTGCAAAGAAGAAAAGTTATCCTATGGCTTTGTGTTATAGTTACAATGTTTTATGAGTATAGACTTGTTGAATTATTTAGTGACTAGAAGCGATATTTTCATCAGTAAGAAAATATTGTTTCCATAATAGCAATTAGGAAGTAGCTAAGTGGCTCAATGGATAGTGTTGGTCACTGAATCAGGAAGACCTGAATTCAAATCTAGCTTCAGATAATGACTAGCTGTGTGTCCCTAGGTAAGTCACTTAACCTTTGGTTGCCTAACAAAGGGATTCATTGGATCCACTGGAGAGGAAAATGGCAAACCACTCAAGTATCCTTGCCGAGAAAAGCCCTGGATAACTGTGATCCATGAGGTCACAAGGACAACTGAGCAACTCAACAACAACATAATAGCAATTATCTAACATTATTGGGAGGTAATTCTTTTTTCTTTCTTTTTTTTTTTTTTTTTTTTTTGCTTAAACCTGACATGAGAAAACATTTCCATAAGCTCAAAAGTTGAAGAAGCAACTATGATTCTGTGTCCTTTAAATGAGTTCATTCAAAGTATGAACACAGGGATTTATTGTCATGGTCTTATTTTTCCAAACTTGTGAATTTTTCTAATTTCTCTGGAATACATATTAACAAACATTATCTACATTTATTATTAATGTTATTAAAATGACCCAAGAAATATTGTTGCCTGTCCTTGCTTTTCCAATCAATGAAAAAGAGAATAGTGCTGTCCCTGGGACATTACATTAAATGAAATTCCCTCCTTGGCTAGTTTACTATTTTGTTCCTTCTGTACCCTTTTGCTTACTTGGGACAGATTTTTCCCCTCTATAGGAATCTAGGAGCCAAGTCCCTCCTGCATTCTCCACCCCAAAATATAAAAGGTAATCTGAGGAAAATAGCAAATTCAATTTACTAAAATTTGATAAACGTTCATTAAGTAATGACTATACCTGCCACTAAAGACCTACTCAGATCCCTGCTCCTTGCCTGGAAATAAAACTGGCTTTTCAAAGGCTAAACCAAAGGGAGCACAAACCAAGAATGTGCTGGAGCAAATTCCAAAAAATTCAAGAGAGAAAACTGTTAGATTTTCAGTATGACCATTTATATCTTGGAAATTGGTGAGCACAACAAATCAAGGCTTGATTTATTATCTTGTTGTTTGTTTAGTCTTAAGAAAATGATGGGGAAAATATTAATGATGCAGATTAAGTTTAAGTGTGCCATTACACAAGAACTAGTAAAAAAACAGTTACCAGACACTCCTGGGCCAAACTGGAAATAGGACAGGGATAAATAGTAAGTTTGTCATCTGAGAACTAACTAAGCTAAGTAAGGAGAAACTCCTCACAAGTTAAGTTGGTCAACAGATGATAAATATTTTTGTTCATAGCAATATATCAGGATGATTTTGTTGGGTGCTTGACTTGGAGTCAGGAAGACTCCAGTTTAAATCCTAGCTCTGACACTTACAAGTTATGTGACCTTAAGCATGTTACTTAACCTTTTTCATCCAAATTTTCCTATAAAATGAATATATTGAACTCAATGACCACTAAGGTTTCTATCAAAGTAAACCCATGAGATTATGAAATTCTGTGAAGTATGTGTAATACTCTATGCTTATATACTCTGGGACACAAAGGTGGGTAATGTAAGGTTTAAAATTGATATCCAAATACTATAAGTATTATATTTAATAAACTTATTAATAATAACTTGAGGCAAGAGGAAAGTAAAAAGGGAGCTAACAGCCTCACACATGGGGAAAAGAGAGAGCAAGAGGTGGAGTTACACCAACTATATACAAACAATGGAAGCACACAAGGTGGGGATGAAGGAGGAAAAGGATGCTGGGAGATGTAGTTCAAAGGTACAAATTTTCTATTTATATACATTAAGAAATTATTCCTGGCCTCAGGAAGCTTACACTCAATTTGTCTCCCCCCTGACATGCTACACACATGACAGACGACACCAAGGAATTTCCCTTGGCCTCTTCTCCCTCATTCTCTTTTCCACAGAAAAGGCAAAAGGAATCAATAGGAACATGAAAGTTAATGGGGTGAGCATGCCAGGGTGAGAGGCCAAATAAGTTAAAGCAGCTACCCAGGAGTCTTTCTAGTAAAGGGAGAAGTGAAAAGAAGGAAAAGGAAAGAGCCTCTTTGAAAAGACAGTGACCCAGGGGCTTAAGTCAAGTCTCTTTGAAGAACATGATTTCCAGCAGATATTTCTACTAAAGAACATCAATAACTCTTGGGGCCACACAAAAGGCAAGTTCGGATTAGCAGCCTATGACTTCTGATCCCTCTTCTGAAGATCCACATGCTGTTTCCTACATTCTCCTCATCTTCCTCATATTATTCATGCTCCTTCCTCTTCTCCACCCCCTTAAAACCATCCCAATATCATAAATAAGACTACATGGATAAAGTGGTTGGACGCTGTGCTGTCAGAGTCAATGTTTCAGTCGATAAACACCTACCATATGCTGGACACTGTGCGAAGTGCCGGGGATACTTTTGTTGTTATTCAATCATTTTGGTGGTATACCGTTCCTCATGACCCAGTGTTGAGGTTTTCTTGACAAAGATACTGGAGTGGTTTACCTTTTCCTTCTCCAGTTTATTTTTCTCATTTGAGGAAACTGAGGCAAACAGGTTAAGTGTTACCCAGGGTCACACAACTAATAAATATCTGAGGCCACATTCAAAGAAAGGTAAAAGAAAGTCCCTGCTCTTAAAGAGCTCACAGCCTAATGGAGGACATAGCACGAAAAGCAACTCTGCATGAACAAGCTATGTAAAGCTAAATTGGACATAAAAGAGGAGACACTAGAATTAAGGAAGTTGGAAAAGGCATCTTATAGAATAGGGAATTAGCTGTGACTTGAAGCCAGAGAAGCCAAGTAGTGAAGATTGGGAGGGAAGGTATACCAAGCATGAGAGACAACCAGTGAAAATGCCTGGAGTCTGAAAATAAAGTGTTTTGTGTGAAGAACAGTAAGGTGTGTCACTGAATCTTAGCAAAAAAAAAGGGGAGAATAGGGGCAGCTGGATAGCTCAGTGGAGTGAGAGTCAGGCCTAGAGACAGGAGGTCCTAGGTTCAAACCCGG
>NC_058131.1:580220388-580241933 GCF_016433145.1 Gracilinanus agilis
GCAGATTATATATATATATATATATATATATGTATATATATATATATATAAAAGAACAGCTAGGTGGTTCAGTGGATTGAGAGAGAGGATTCTAACTGTGATTAGTGAAATTTTGTTATTTGCATTTTCATTTCAGGTGTGATTGTCTGAATTGCCATGAAGCAGGTATTCTGCCTTTTCAAAGGAAATGCTTGCTGCAGGTATGGTCTGACCAGCACAGATTTCAGGAGAACTTTTTCAAATATAAATGCAATTATATTCATTGAGCTTAATTGAGAGGGAGATGGATAGTTAACAGAAGTTTATACAGTAATGTTGAGGGCAAGATTTGACAGATGAGATGAGAGATTTGACATCACAGATGAGAGATTTCTCCCTCCTAGAATGAAGAAATAAAATATTTTATTATTATTACTACCATAAAATAGGTCAGACACATATATAAAAGCAAAAGTGCCAGTGACATAATTCTTTAAAACTTAAGGAAGGAAAAAAAACTTTAAAGAAGGGAAAGCTAGATAACTCAGTGGATTGAGAGCTAGGCCTAGAGATTGGAGGTCCTAGATTCAAATGTGACCTCAGACACTTCCTTACTGGGTAGCCCTGAACAATTCACTTAACCCCAATTGCCTAGCTCTTATCACTCTTCTGCCTTAGAACTGAAACTTAGTATTGATTCTAAGTTGGAAGGTATGTGTTAAAAAAAAAAAA
The DNA here is from genome assembly GCF_016433145.1 of Gracilinanus agilis. NCBI lineage: Eukaryota > Metazoa > Chordata > Mammalia > Didelphimorphia > Didelphidae > Gracilinanus > Gracilinanus agilis. Next base: position 580,221,100 of record NC_058131.1, read on the forward strand.
AAAGGAAACCCTGAAAGTTAACAGGCTTATTACAAATTGCTTCGTTTCACATAGTCTAGTCTAGTTAAATTGGCATATGTAAGAGGGAGAATTTAGGTATTTTTATAGATATATATTTAAAGTGTGGCCACCAGGAATCAATAATTCAGGTTGATTCCATAATTAAAATAGACCCAGGTCAGGATTGGGTTTAAGGTAGTTTATTTACAATTAGGAAGGTAAAAGGTAGGGAAATAGAGAGAGGGAGAGACTAGTCCAGGCCTGGAGAAGCCTGGACAGAGAGAAGGTTAAAAGGCTAATTAAACTAGTCTACAAGCCACAAGACCTTAGAAATCAGAGAGGCTATAAGCCTACTTAAGGCAGAGTTTGGAAACGCCAAGGTAGGCCAAGGAAGTCAGCCTAACTTACCCACGTGACAATTCAGAGTAGAAGCAGTCTGAGGTCTCAGCCGAGCACCTTCAGCCCCAAGTTCAAAGCCGGAACTCTTTCACCAGCTAGTAACCCACATATTTGAAGAGATAGTGTCTCTCGTCATTTCCTGTGGGCCCACCTCTAAATCAAGTGGACCAATGGCAGCCTCTACACTGATTTGGACTGCCCCAAAGGGCAGTCCCTTGTTCTTGATTTTATACTTGTTGTCACGTGTGATTAACTTATCTCCCCTCCCCCTTTGAGGGAGGTGGGGATGATATAATCTAGATGCCTAGGGTGAGTAGAGTTTTGACTATGAATGGGCTAGAGTTAATTCCATTTACACACATAATTGATATTTTTTTCCTTCAAGTCATTATTCAGTCTATTTCCCATGCCTAGAAAGCTTTCCCTCTTTTATATACCTTTCAGAATTACTAGCTCCCTCATCTAAACTTCATGATTGCTGCTTAGGGCAGTTATGTAAAACTCATATAAAAATGGGGCCACTTGGGGCCAGCTAGGTGGGTCAGTAGATTGAGAGCTTTCAGGCTCTTTAATGATTCTTAAGTCATTTCTCCTGGATCTATTTTCCAGGTCAGTTTTTTTTTTTGAGTGAGAAGTTTTAGATTTTCTGTTCTTTTTTCATTCTTTTGGATTTGTTTTATTGTTTTCTGCTGCCTTTTAGAATCATTAGCTTCCATTTGTCCAATTCTAATTTTTAGGGAGCAATTTTTGGCCTTTGACTTCTTTTTTATAAGTTATTTTCCCGTTTGATGTTTTGTTTTTCATTTTTTAGGAATCTGTTTTCTTCACTGAGTTATAACTCTAAGCTGTTAACTTTTACTACCATTTTTTTCTAATTTTTTTTCTTCAAGTCTCTTATTATTTGTCTTTTGATCTACTTTGGAGCTCTTTCTGGAGTTCAGTCTGGGCCTGACAACTTTTCACATTTACCTTTGAGAGTTCACACATTTCTGTTTTGGCATTGCTGTCCTCTTTTTAGCTTGTATTTTGGTCTCTCCTCAAAATAACTTTCCAGTGTCAGGCCTTTTGTCTTTTACTCATTTGGGGGAGTGGGGGTTTTCCATGATCTTGCTATATGTTTAGGCTCAGCCCCACTTTTGGGAGGGTGGGAATATTGTTGCTGCATTCCCCCAGATACCATGTTCAGTGGAATTAGCTAGATTCCACTCCTCAGCTGCCAACTCCCCTAGTGTTATAAGCCCTGGATCTTTTTCCTTCTGCTGAGGATTCTTCCTGGTGTGTTTATACTGATTCACTCCTCAAGCATGTGATTCCACCAGACCACTGCTCACACTACTGATTTCACTACTTTTACCTCATACCCCAACAAGACAGGTCCTTCCTGCTGCCCCTCTATATTTTTGGCTGAATCCCTGGTTCACTCAGTTTTCTATTGGTTCTGCCACTCCAAAATTTTGTTTTGGGACATTGTTTTCTTTTGTGGTGCTTAGTGGTGGGTTTGGACAAGCTTAAGGTGTTCTTTACTCTGCCTTCTTTGCTCAGAAACATTCCTTGGGGCCCCAAGAACAAAAGGAGTCTCTAATTCAAAACTCAGAAATGGAAATAATTACTATATTAAAAAGAAATCTCATCACTTTCACTCATCCCACATACATCCCATCACTTGTCAAATCTTGTCATTTGGATCTCCACAACATCTTTCACATAGATTTCCTCTATTCTCTCTGTTCACCTCAGTTCAAAACCTTATTACTTCTTATCTGGATGACAGAAAAAATGTCCTCTCCCTGCCTCAAGACTTTCCCCACCACGATCCATCCTTCACATAATTGCTAGTGATTTTCCTGCTCAGTAAACTCAAGTGGCCAGTGACTCCCTACTACTTCTATGATCGTATATAAACTCTTCCTTTTGATACTGAAAGCTCTTCACAAATTGGCCTTGTCCTGTGTTTGCAGTCTTCTTACATATTATTTGCCTCCATATACTTGCTGGTCTAGCCTCACCAGCCTATTTTCTCTTTGCTATTCATAAAGTTCCATCTTTGTGACTTTGGTGGTCTTCTATCCCAAGAGTAAATTATCTATTCACTGCTGCCTCTTCAAATACCTGTATTTTTTTAAGTTACAACTCAAGAAGCACCTTCTATATAATGCTACTCCTCATCCTCCCAGCTATTAGTGGCCTCTCTCCCCAAACTACTTCATAATCATTTTGCAAATATTTTGTGGCTATTTACATGTACATAATGTAAGTTCCTTAAGGGCAGTGCCTGTTTTACCTTTGTCTTTAGATCTCTAGTACTTAATGTAGTACATTCCCTAGCATATATAAATGCTTAATAAGTGGTTGATTCATTCATCGAGCCACTGAGTGGTTCACAACCTTAACAAAGTCCAAAATTATCAACTCAAAATCTGAATGGTGCATTCTTTACAAATGTAAACAAGTTTAAGGGGAATGAAATCTAAGTCTTTAGGGGTAAGTCTAAAAGGGATAAAATCTTACCATAACATATAGCTTATTGGAAGGCTTTTATGAGTGAATGCCAAGAGAAGTTAGCAGAACCAGGAGAACAATTCACACGATGAATCCAATATCCTAACAGGAAACAATACTGAAAGAATTCAGAACTCTGGATAGTGCAATGTCCAACTGTGATTTCAAATAATTTATCTGGTCTTCTGTTTTTGTTTGTAATGAGAATGTCAATATTAATTCTTCACTTTCTCTAATAGTATGACAACTTGCTAATCATTGTACAAAGCTTTCACATTTTCTGTCTTTTTCTATATCCATAATTCATTTGAATAGTTGGACTGAGGTTGGTACAGTTGTCAGCATTGTCTTTTTCTTTTCTTCTAGTTGATATTAGGGTTAACTTTTGCCCTAACTAGTAATGGTCTATCTGCACACAGACAACTGATTCAGAAATGGCTCACATATTGTTAATTCATTTTTGTTTAGCTTTCCAATTAAAATGAAGTCAATTTCATTTTTTTAATAGCGTTTCAACTCTCACTGTGGCCAATGCCTTTCATTGATCCATGACCATTATTTTAAACAGCTGGTTCATATATTTAGAATTGAAAAGAATCTTAGAAGCCATCTAGTCCAAACTGACTCATTTTGCAGATAAAAAAACTGAGTTGTTTTAATTAGTTATTGCTCTTATTATTATTAGTCTCAATCATTTTTTCATGTGATTGTGATAGTTTGTGTTCCTTCTTTTGAAAACTGCCTATTTATATTTTTGATTCTTTATCCACTAGGAGAATAATAAGATCTATTTCCAAGATGTGTCAAAGGAGGGAAGTTACTGGTTGAAAAAGTAAACTTGATCAAGAACTTTCATGTAGAAAGTAGAAGACTAGAAGTTCAAACCTTAGTCTTCTGACTTTGAATCCAGTGTTGTTTTTTTGGTACCATTCTGATGCCCTTTCATCTCTCTTCCGGAAGAGAGTAATAGTCTTAAAAGTCTTGGTCTTGTGTTAGACTTAATAACACCTTATTATTTGAGATTTAAAATAACTTAAAACTGCACCAAGGGCAGCTGGGTAGCTCAGTGGAGTGAGAGTCAGGCCTAGAGACAGGAGGTCCTAGGTTCAAACCCGGCCTCAGCCATTTCCCAGCTGTGTGACCCTGGGCAAGTCACTTGACCCCCATTGCCCACCCTTACCAATCTTCCACCTATGAGATAATACACCGAAGTACAAGGGTAAAAAAAAAAGACAAAAAACTGCACCAAGACTTTTGGGACAGCCTATACTTTCTCCTGGAGGGGTTTAAGTTTTAATCACTTAAACTGCACTAAGACTTTTGGGACACCTGTATTTTCAAAAATGAGGTGTGGGACTTCTGAGTAATTAATTTGCAAGTTTTTGTCTTCTACTTTCTTGAACCCAAACCATATTTTTCCACATTTTTTTTTTGTTTGCCAACTTCATCTATGCTCACCTGCGCATGGAAGTTTCATTGAAGATTTTCTCTGGAAGATCTCTTTCAATACTTTTTCAAATTTACTGCCACTTCATCCTCTGCATTAGATATTGGTACATAAATTACCATCATCTTCACAGTGCTCATTTTGCTACAATTAATTGTGAACACTGAAAGTCAAAGTCAACAAATACGCCATAAAATGGTGCTGCCTGTTGCTTTTGGGAACATAGGCGGGGAAAAAAACTTTACCAACTTTTCTCTGCATTTCAAAAGAAGAACTTATCAGCCTTCATTCCATTTAGCCCCAGCTTCTTTATGTCTTCTGTCTTAATTTATAATGAGAATGTCAATATTGATATTATTTGGTTCCTCTAGTAGTATGTCAACTTACTGGTTATTGGACAGGGATCTCACATTTAGAGTTCCATTAGTTAAATTAATGTTTACAGAAGGTCTAAAAAGCTCTATGAGTCTTAGCATTCACTGCACTTTTTTCTGCCTCTCTGTCACTCTCACTACAGAGGGAGCAGAAGACAAAGGATCATTGGAATTTTTCTTTGTTTTCATAAGTAAAAATTTTGTCCTCTGTAAGTTTTTCTTGAATGAATGAGTCTCCAAATTTACTTTAAGCATCTTAAAGGAACCCTACCTGCCTTGTCCTTTATTTCTTCAGTATAGCTTATCCTGGTATAGTAAACATTCAATTTGTGCCAAAGCAGCATGTTAATTAATAATTGGCATCATTAAAATAGTATTTATATAGCATGTGAAAGTTTGTAACATACTTTATATAAGTTGTCTCAATGGATTCCTGAAATAACTATATGAAATAGGGGCCATAATTGTTCTCATTTAACAGATGAGGAAATTGTTTTTTTGGTTTTTTTAAACCCTTACCTTCCATCTTAGAATCAATACTATGTATTGGTTCCAAGGCAGAAGACTAGTAAGGGCTAGGCAATGGGGTTCACACAGGTGGAAAGTGTCTGAGGCCAGATTAGGACCTCCCATCTCTAGGCCTGGCTCTCAATCCACTGAGCTACCCAACTGTCCCTAGGGAATTGGGTTTCCCAATGGTCACACAGCTAGTAGGGGTTTGAACCAAAAATTCAACTTAGGGCTTCCTAAATCCTGCACAGCACCTTCTAGATGCCTCTTCATTGACAGAAATTAATCAAACTATGAACATCATATTAAAAAATGTTTACCAAATAGTCATGTTGATAACATTGGTAGCATGTATTAGGATGTATGTTTTGGTTGAAGGGCTGGAAAGATGATTGAGGAGGGGAGAAGAGACAGTTTTTCCAGAGGGGGAAAAAAGAAGTTTTTTTACATATGTTCAGAAGATTTCACATCTGAGCTTTAGAATGTAAGCTTCTTAAAGCCAGGGACTATTTTTGTCGTTGCCCCCCTGGCACCCAGCATAATGCCATATATTTATTCATAAAGTATTTGATTGATTATTGTTGAATGAACTAAACTGAGATTCTCCCATAATATAATCGAGGAGGATCAACCTTGGTTGAGCCTTCATGACTATGGGAAGCAGATGCTGGGGCAATGACTCTGGGAGGTAAGCATTCAAGGGCAGGGGAAAGCACATAATATTAGGAAAAAATTTCATGGCAATATAGTGTAGAGAATAGAGTGCTAGATCTCTAGCCAAGAAAATCTGAGTTCAATTCCTGCCTCTGACACTTAATACTGTGATAATTAGATTAAGTCTACACTGCCCATCTTTAGATTTAATCACCAAAGGTGACAGTACCTCCAATCTTGGGAGGTCCTAACCCACGTGTGCTAGAGTAAGTGATGAATCAGAATTGATTGACCAGTGCCCCCTAGGCGATCTATAAGAATCATCTATTGTGATTGTACACACAGGCTAGGGGAAGGCATTGGAAAGTGACACATAAGTGACCTCTTTAAAAAGAGGGAGTTGAGTGAATGAGAGGTTTTCTGGGACTTTGGGAAGTCATTAAACCTCTAAGCTTCAGTTTTTCCATCTGAAAAATGAAGGGATGTACTACATGGTCTTTATCTGAGGTCGCATCTGTCTCTAAATCCATTCTCCTAAAATTCCCTTCCTACTAACTGAGAAAAGGTAATCTTTCTTCTTTCCTTTCACCTACATCTGTCAAGCTACATTTTTGTCCTTTGGTAGCTTCTTTGCCCTTTCAAAGTTACCCTAATGCATTGTACCTGTACCTAAATGTTGGCAGGGGAGAACAGGGAAATGGAATAGGTGATTTACCCTAGGCTTGCCATCTTCTATAATATGGTCCTGTCTCTAAGATTCTCCTCCCTTCGTTTTCATCTCACATTTCCATTTGACATGCAATTAGTTCTGTGATTTAGAAGCATAGTTTTAGGGTGAGAATGGAATCTTAGAGGTAATCTAGCCCAACTCTCTCCCTTTTTAGACGAGGAAATCGAGGTCCTAGAAAGTAATTACTTGCCCAAGGCCACACAGGTAGTAACTGCCCATGCAAAGTTTCAAACCAAGATCTTCTGACTCCAGATTCAGCACTCTTCCTTTACAGCACCTGCCTCCTTCTATGCCAATCAAAGCAGAACCTGGAAGCCATAGGAATCTATGATTTTTTTTACTCAGAAGACACCATAAAGATCATCTAGTAATGAACCCTTTCACTCTACAGATGAACAAATTCAGGCCTAGAGATGAATTGACTTGTCCAAGCTCAAACAGAGTCATTAGCAGAGCTGGATCTAGAACTCAGGCTTCCTAATAGGCAAAGCTCTTTCTAGTACATTTTTCTATACTGGTTTGCTAATATAATAAGGTCAACTGAAAATAAACACCTTTCTCCAAAAATGGAATGAGGACCATAAAGTCCTAGCTTCAATTCTCACTTTTCCTCAACTCCATCCCACCCTCCCAACCCCCCACTCCCACCCCTAACCTTGACTTGTACCATGATGGTTCTTTGCCTCCTTGGACAGTTTCAACTTGCTCTGCATCGATTAAACCTTGATCTCATTTATTATCTCAGGAAATGGTCTCAAGGTCACAGGGCTGGAAATTTAATTATGGTGGCAGTATATTAAGTGGCACATTTAAAGATGCTGAATGGGAGTAATTAATTTTTTGGATGGTGGTCTCTGGAGAACGGGTTTTCTCCACACTGGGTGTTCAGGCATCCATCACGGCCATTGAGCTTGGCAGCTGTCTTTTAGTTTTAAACTGCCTCGTTATTCATCTTTTATGACTGCCTTTAAAAACACTAGACGCCGATATCCCCCTTTTATTGTAATATATGTCTGGAGTGGGGATGGAGCCATACTTCACCTTTGCTATAAAACACGAACTGAGGTTCCCTAGCAGCCACCTCGGCTGGCCTCTAAATTGAGACAACAATTACCCTTCGCTGACATCTAGTGTCAAGGCATGAGATATAGCCAGAGCAACGAATCCATTGGCCTGGAAAACCTGCTCCTTCCCCAGTGACAGAGACTATCTCACCCAGGAGGCTCCAGCAGAGTAATCATGAAGGAATGCAAGGGATTTACTTGGCACTGGATGTTGACTTTGTGGCAGAACTAGGTTACAGAGCAAATCTCCCCTTTGCCAAGGCCTTAAAAGGCTTGTAATGTTTAATGAAGGGACAGTCATTAAATACGTTTGGTTCAAATATTAGACAAGATAGGCCCAAGTAGAATTTCACAGAGAGACGGGACAGTATGAACTAAATTAGAGAGATTCATTAAAGAGACTGGCCCAGAGCCTGAGAGCAGCTGGGTACCAGCCAGAACTGTCAGTCGATAAGGAGTTCATCCACTGAGAGATGAGAGGATTTTATAAGCTTTCAGGTTTATAAGTCTCCCTGTACATGATTTAAAAGTTTTTAATGTCAAGGAAGATTTTGCACTGACCTCATGGAGAAAGAAATATCCATAGGAAATGGCTTGACCAGTAATGAAGATCCATTGCTTCCTCCAAAAAATTAGTGGTCACTCACCTCCTGGTCTTTTTTTTTTTTTTTAATTTTATTTTTAGAAAAATATTCCATGGTTCCATGATTCATGTTCTTACTTTCCCTTTCTCCCCCCCTTTACCCTCCCCATAGCCAATGTGCACTTCCACTGGTTTTAACATGTGTCATTTATCAAGACCTATTTCCATATTATTGATAGTTGCATTGGTGTGATCGTTTCGGGTCTACATCCCCGATCATGTCCACCCCTACCCATGTGTTCAAGCAGTTGTTTTTCTTCTGTGTTTCCTCTCCTTTAGTTCTTCCTCTGAATGTGGGTAGTGTTCTTTTCCTTAAATCCCTCAGTATTGTCCTGGGTCATTGCATTACTGCTAGTACAGAAGTCCGTTACATTTGATTTTACCAGTGTATCAGTCTCTGTGTACAATGTTCTTCTGGTTCTGCTCCTTTCACTTTGCATCAATTCCTGGAGATCGTTCCAGTGCTCCTGGTCTTAAGACATCAGTATTTGTCAATTTTCAAAGTGGCGATGCTGGCATTTTCTTCCTGGCCTCCATTCTGCCATGTTTCCTACAGCCCAGGCTCTTTCCTAACCTATTTCCTTTGCTTCATGATGAGAACAACTTGCAATACTCAAAGGGTCCAGTCATTTGCCCAAACCGTTTTTAAAATGAGGAGGGAATCAAAGTTGGTTCGATGATCCTTTTCTAAACTTCTCCTGGTAGAATGCCATGGAATTTCTTATTCCTGACACTGTCCATTGCTTTACCTTCTAACTCCTGGTTTGTGTTTTGGATTTTGCCCTGGATTATCTCAGACTTTTGCCTTTGGCTACCAGTAAGGAATCTAAAATATAGAGAAGTTCAATAGTTTGCTCAAGGTCTCCTTGCTAAATGGCAGCAGAGCTAATGTTTGAGTCAATTTATTCTAATTTCTAGTTCAAAGCTATTCCTATAATGCCAAATTGCCTTACAACCCCCCACAACTCTTATATTCTGTCTTAGTAACATCACTAGGCGAGAAGAGCAAGGGCTAGGCAAATGGGGTTAAATTATTTGCCCAGGATCACACAGCTAAGGAATTAATTGTCTAAGGTCACATTTGAACCTAGGTCTTCCTGACTTCAAGCTTGGCTCTTTATCCACTGTGCTACCTAGCTGTCCCCCAAATTGCCTTCTTAAACTCAACTACTACAGGCAGAGTTCCTTAAAAATGGATTGATTGAGATAGTGAGGTGGCTCAGTGAATTGAGAGCCAGGTTTAGAGATGGGAGGTTGTAGATTCAAATCTGGCCTCAGACATTCCTAGTTGTGGGATTCTGGGCAAGTTTAGTACCAGTTGCTTAACCCTTACTGCTCTTCTGCCTTGGAACCAATACTAAGTATGGGTTTTAAGCAAAAGGTAAAGGGTTTTTTTTTAACTAAATTGACTGATTATTCTTCAATATTAATCATTTTCCCTCTCTTTTCCTCAAAAATTTTTATGACGAAAGATAAGAGTTGTTTGTTTTTAAAAGAAAGAAAGAAATTGTCACATCATCATTTTTCAGGTAAGGAATCTGAAGCCCAGAGTGGGTAAGTAATTTGCTTAGGGTTATAGAGCAAGTGATTGAGTCAGGATTTGAATCCAGGACTTTATGACTCCAAGTTGAGAGCTCTATACACAATACCATTTTGCCTTTTATAGTTACTATTACTGTTCTCATTCTCATCCTATATGAAGTTTAAATAGAAACAGTCCTGGACAAGTAACTATCTATCATTGTTATCTCAGATATCTTTGGAATAACTCCACTACAGACAGCATGATGGGAGTGGTATTAATCCTGTTTCTATGTGTTTGATTTCTTCTGCTAGGTTTCTATATTTTAAGAGCTTTTCATTCCAAGTAGTTAGGAGATTATAAGTATTTGGTATTATTATACCTATTAAAACATTTTTATACTTTTATTGTCAAAATTATTATAATTGTCATTTTCATATGCTATTATGTTAGTATATGTTGTATATATAATTACAATTAAAAATATATACACTTCTTGGATTCAAAGATCCCTTTTCAGTGGCTTCTTCTGATTAGTTGTTTCCTCCTGGAAGCTCAATTTCTTTTCCTTTTTTTCAGTTTTCTCATCTGTATTTATTTTTATAATTTACATGTAATAACCAATTTCCACACAAGTTTCCCTAAGTTATATGATTAAACTTATTTCCCTCCCTCCCTTCTCTTCCCCCTCCTAGTACTGGCAGGCAATATGATCTGGGTTATACCTGTATTATCAGTTATTTTCATTATTTTAAGCAACTTTGACACTTTATTTAGATTCTTAACTAGTTTCTTCCTTTCTATCCATAAATATGTGCAGGTTTTCTCTCACTCCCAAAGTCCTAACCAAACCATTGCACATCTTACCTCACCTTGATGGGGAACTAGACCTCCACAAAACTTCCCAGGCTTCCCACCATGATATCTGCTCTTCAGTTAGTATCCTTGTCTCACTTCCAGTGGAGCCTTGAAATGTATCCCTAAGGTCCTCTGGCCCTACCTTCACCTTCCCTTGTCAGAGATCTGCCAGGCTTCCACTACATACTGCTCTGCTCATGGATATACCTTCTTTATTCCCTTCCCTTTTCAGTTCCCCTTTATATGTTGTTTTCTCCCATGGGAACATTAGCTCCTTGTATTTATGGACTGCCTTACCCGCCTCTTTTGGATCCCCAGGGTTTTGCATAATGCCTGCCACAGAGTAAGTGCTGAATAAATGTTTTCTCTATCTAGCTATCAAAAACCTTCAGCAGGCCCACTTCAGGATAAAGTGGCAAATCCTTGCTGTTGTTCAGTCGTGTCCAACTCTTTGTGACTCCATGGGTCATAGCATACTGGGAGGCCCTTCTGTCCTCCATTACCTCTCAAAGTCTGTCCAAGTTCATGTTTATTGTTTCCGTGACTATCTATCCATCTCACCTTGATTCATCTCCTTTTCCTTTTGCCTTTAATGTTCCCCAACATCGGGGTCTTTTCCAATGAGTTCTGTCTTCTCATGTGGCCAACCTTAGCCTGACCTTTAAGCCTTTGTGCAGGCTGGCTGGCTTCAACCTACCTATCTAGCCTTACTTTATTCTCCTCTCTTCCCTCAGTTGAGATTCTGGCCAAATGGAACCATGGTCACTATTGCATTGCATCCTGCTTTCTTTCCCTGCTTTGTGTGAGTGTGTTTTTATGGCCCTAGAACATAGCAAAATGCCTTCCAGATTTTTTTTTTAATATAGAACTGTGATTCATAGTGATTGATTGTTCTCCAGGAGAAAACTTGCTTTACCACACCAAATTAGCAATTGTTCTACAATTTAAGACTTACAGAATTTCTTAGAGCACTAAGAGGTTGTTTGGGGCTGAGTCTGACTCTGTCCACTGACCACTGTTTGGGTCCAATAGCATAACAAAATTAAACACTGGCAGATCATTCAATAATTAATGAAAAGAGATTTCTTTAGCCATAACACAAGAAGAATATATAACAAGGAGAGGCATTGAGGATACTTCTAGTTAATTCACCCAAATGAAGCTTCCTTTGCTTGAGTTATTCATTGTGATCCACCAGCCTCAGAGAATTCCTGGAGCTCCCTGGGGTTGCTTTGCACTTAGGCTAGGAAAAGTTGACATCAATGAATGTTATGAACCTTGGATTCAGGATTCGAACCCAGATTTTCCTGAGTCTAAGTCCAGAATTTTATCCACAATCCCATCTTGCCTCTTATAGTTATTATTATTGTTGTTGTTCTCTATCTTATATGACATTTAAACAATAAGCTAATCAGTCAAAACTCTGAGCCAACTGAGTCTTAAAGAAAGTCTAATACCTTTTAAGGAAAAACCAATCTAAACTGCACAGGAAGAAGTGGAGTTAGTTTATTCCTATCACAGAGGTCAAGAAGTTCCCAAAGAGTCATAGTGCCAATATGTCAGAGGCATGATTTAAACTCAGTGGTCCTAATTTAAGATCTTTTTGTCCACTCATGACTCTCCTGATTAATACTTTTTTAAAAAAAATTAATTTAAGATTAGCTAGGTAGCACAGTGGTTAGAATGTTAAGCCTGGAGTTAGGAGGACTTGGATTCAAACCTGTCCTCAGACACTTCTTAACTATATGACTCTAGGCAAATCACTTAATATCAATTACCTAGCTCTTGCCTCTCTTCTGTCTTCTTAGAATTGGTACTAAGATAGAAGGTAGGAGTTAATTTTTAAAAATTAATTGAGTCCAATCCCCTTATTTTGAGGGAATGAAGACTCAGAGAAATTGAATGACTTTGTTGAAGTCACCTAGCTAACCAGCAGCAGAACTTGCTCTTAGCTTAGTACAATTCCTAGAACACCAGGCTGCCTCTTTAAACTCAACAATTACAGAGAAGGTTCTTTAGAAATGGACTTGACTGACTGTTCCAAAGGCCATCTTCCTTATTTTGGGATCCATATTATTATGACCTTCAAATTGTTTAAGGTATCATAAAAGATGGGAGTTGTAGTCCAAACCTTCTCCTTGTCATGGGAACTTAAAATGGCCCATTTCGAGGGGTCACACATCATTATGCCACTATCAGAAGAGACCAGCGATGGCTGCCAAAGTAATGTCAGCAAAGGAAGCGTGACAACAGTGAGAATCAGACCCACCAGGGTTTCTCCCTTCTTTTTTCTTGTTTGCTGAACACACATTCCTGGCAGACAGAACTGCAGAGAAACAATGGACTCTGTCAGTGCCCCCGTTAATCAACAAGGCCGTAACAAATCACAGGACACACTCTATGACACATCAATTACACTAAAAACTGAAGGGAGCTACGGGAATTGGTAATTGGACATAGAATCTGCCAAGCCCTGTCTCCCCTCCTTCCTCAGTCAGCTGGTGTGGCCTGAATGTGGGGAGGTTTCAGTGATGATGAAATGGCAGCTTGGAAGTAAGAGAATACAATTTCTTTAAAAGTTTCACCCCTTTGGAGGCCTGATCTGAGATACTGAGGACTGAAGACTAAGGACTGCCTAGGGATGAGGTTAAGATTACACATATGGAGTAGAAACCAAGTTTTGTATCTAATATAAAGGGAAGAGAATAGAAAGTCAGAAAACATAAATCCAGTTATTATGTCATCATATGACACTGGGCAAGTTGCATAGCTCTTTTTGACTCAATTTCCTCATCTGTTGAATAGGAAAAATAATACCTTCATGAATGAATAAATTAAAAGGCATTTATTAAGCACTGTATGCCAAGTAATGTGCTAAATACTGGGGTGACAAAGAGAAAAAAGAAGATAATCTCTGCTTCCAAGGAACTCAATTGTATTAGAAGTAATCAGGTGGCATAGTGGACAGAGCACTGGACCTGGAGTCTGGAGGACTTGAGTATAAATCTGGCCTTAAATACTTTCTAGTTGTGTGATCTTAGGCCATTCTCCTCACCTCTCAACCTCAGGATTCTCATCTACAAAATGGGAATTATAATAGCACCTACTACTATTACTACTACTACTACTGCTACAACTGCTACTTCTATAACCACTACTACTGCTACTACTGCTACTGTTTCTACTACTAATGCTGCTGCTGTCATTACTACTGCTACTGTTTCTATTACTACTGCTGCTGCTCCTGTTCCTGTTAGTATTCTACTAGCACTACTTCTGCTACTAGACCCTGGATTGTTGTGGGAATTAGACCAGATGACTTCTAGGGTCCCTTTCAGCTCCAACTCTATATGTGTATGATCTTATATAACCTTATATAATCTATATCAGACTATCTACTGCCTTGGGGAAGGGAAGGAGGGAAAGAATCTGAATGGGAAAATGTCCGAAAACAAATGTCAAATATTATTTCTACATGTTATTGAAAAATGTTTTTAATTTGTAAAAAATAAATAAATAAGCATATGATTCTATAAATAATTTCTTTTTTTCCTCCTGTTCCTTAGAATTGGGTCTGGGACAGCTAAGTGGCTCAGTGGATAGAGAACCAGGCCTAAAATTAGAAGGTCCTGGGTTCAAATTTGATACCTCCGCAGCTGTGTGACAATGAGCAAATCACTTAAGTCCATTTGTCTAGCCCTTGTTCTTCTATCTTAGAGTTGTTTCTAGGATAGAAAATAAGGATTTGAAAAAAATAAAAGATTTAGATCTGTTTGAGGTCTAGCGGAACATGTGTTTCTCACTTACTAACTAGAAATTGTACTAAATATCAGATAGATGGTAACTCTCTTGGCAACCAGTCTAAAGATTTTGGTCCTTTGAGAGGCTGCTTCCAAACTTAATAAATCTGTACACAGAAGCCCTGATAAATTAGTGAGTGGCTGTCAGCTTAGTGAATAGGGCCAATTTAGAGGCAAAGTCTGGTTCATGAGAACATGACTGGTTTCCTACCTCTGGTATCATAATCAAGGAGAAGCCAATCAGCAAGGTTGTAAAGATGATAAAAATTTCTATCACTGAAGAGTCTTGGAAGATTTTAGAAATAAAGAGTAGATGCCAGCCATAAAGGGTCATGATCAAGGCTAGAGACAACATGTAGAAGCTAGACTACATCAGTTTTTCCAGGCTTCAAAGGTCAAACTACAACCTAGTGCTAGGCTGGTATTCATTTTGAAAAGCATTTGGGGTAAAGAGCAAGTAATTTTACTTTTCCTTTCACGTTCACCAGTGGTAAATTTTATTTATAGGGTTTTGTTTTGTTTTTTACATGCTGAGTCCAGGATGCCATGGATTTATTTATAGGCTGACTCTGAGATTTATTTATTTGGTCATTTTGACTTGTTTGATTGTAAGTTATTCTCTTAGTTATTTTCTGTTAAGTTGCCTGGAGGCCTTCAGGCATGGGTGCCCATAAATTAAAATGTATTATAATTATTATTGTTCTGGATGGTACTAAAAAAAAGTTCTTTCATCAATGTGCATAATCAAGACAGTGAATAAGAAAATAAAAAGAGAGACTTCATGTTTTATCCATTGACAATTTAAAAGAAAGATAGCAAAGAACTCCTGGCAGCTGGTGATAGATTCAAATACAGCTAAATTCACATTTGCTATGACCTAATATTAATATCCATTAATGCATCTTATATTGATAAATTCCAAAAGGGAATTCACAGCCTACTTTCATAGACTGCTGGGAAGTAGCCCCGACCCTTCTATCTATCATCATTACAGGGAAGAGCTATGGTCCACTAGTTATCATTTGTTTAGAGGAGCAAGCCCAGCAAAGATGCAATATAAGTGAGTATACCAAAACTCATTGCAATGAAAGTGCCAAGATTTAAAAAAAAAAAAAGGGATACAAGAAATGTGTTCTAGAGATGGAACCAGGAAAGAGTTCTGATTGTATCATAAGATGAGAAGTCTTTTGTACTTATATTTGAATACCATGTCATTTTTATGTCAATATTGTCATTTTGGAGGAGTTGGCAATTTCAAAGGTGGTAGACTTAGTAATCCCAAAGATCAGTTGTGATGAGCTGCATTTAGGCAAATTTAGGTTCCTTCTTAGTTCTCCCTAAAAGTTACTCAGTTATTGTTTTAACAAATTCATGCCACCCTGAGCTCTGTCTCCTTATGGTTTCTGCCTCTCAGATCCCCCTCAAGGTTCTCATTTAGTGCTATTTCCTCTATGTACCCTTTCCTGATCTCTCCACAACTATAGTTTTTAATGCTTTCTCTATCTTCAAATTACTT
Source organism: Gracilinanus agilis (assembly GCF_016433145.1). Classification (NCBI taxonomy): domain Eukaryota; kingdom Metazoa; phylum Chordata; class Mammalia; order Didelphimorphia; family Didelphidae; genus Gracilinanus; species Gracilinanus agilis. The sequence continues at coordinate 580,237,116 of NC_058131.1, forward strand.
TATATTTCTTATCTAAGAATAAGTTATTTCCTTCAGACAGTCAACAAGGATTTAGTAAGCACCTATACAGTGCCAGGCTCAGAGCTAAATGCTAGGGATAAAAAAAAGGCAAAAGTAATCCCTACCCTGAAGGAAGTCACAGTCTAATGGGAGAGACAACCTGCAAATAACTATGGCTTTGAGGGAATTTGACAAGATATACATTGGATAAATTAGAAATAAATAACAGATGGAAGGTGATAGAATTAAGGAGAATCGCAAAAGACTTTTTTGTGGAAATTGGAATTTTATCTGAGACTGGAAGAAAGCCATGAGGTAAAGGAAAGGAAGGAGAGAATTATAGGAGTGGAAGTCACCCAGTGAAAATACATGGAGTCCAGAGATAGAGGATCTTCTCTGAAAAATAGCAAAGGGGGGGGGGGGGGAGGAGGAAAGAAGCTAGGTGACTCAGAGGATAGAGAACCAGGATAGGAAGTTCTAGGTTCAAATCTGATCTCAGACATTTCCTAGCTGTATGACCCAAGGAAAGTCATTGTTAACCCCCATTGTGAAGCTCTTTTTACTCTTATGCCTTGGAACCAATACCCAGTATTGATTCTAAGATAGAAGGTAAGGATTTTTAAAAAATAAAGAAGAGCAGGGAGGCAGTGATTCTGGATGGCAGAGTATATAGAAGGGAGTAAGATTCAGGAAGATTGGAAAGGTAGGAAGGAAATGATTAGCTACAGAGAAGATTTTATATGTGATTCTAGAGGTAATAGGTTACCACTGGAGTTTTTTGAGTAGGAATTCGAGTAGGAGTGCTCAGGTCTATACTTCAGGAAAATCAATTTAACAGCTAAATAAAGGATGGGCTTGAGTGGGGAGAAACTTGAAGCATTCTATTGCAATAGTTCAGGGACAAGTGTGATGAAGGCCTACACTGGGGTGATGAATCAATTGAACTTAGCACAGATTGGATATTAAGTGTGGAACAGTGAGAGAAAGAGGAATTGAGAATAATACCTAGACTTACCAATCTTCCACCTATGAGACAATACACCGAAGTATGAAGGTTTAAAAAAAAAAAAAAAAAGAGAATAATACCTAGATTGAAAAGGGTGTTGCCCTTCACTATATCAGGAAAGTTAGAAGGGAGGGAGGGTTTGGGAGGAAATTAATGAGTAGAACATGAGTTTCTTGAGAATAAGAATTGTTTTAGTTTTTCTTTGTATTCCCAGTATCTAGGATATTGCCTTAATAACTGTTACATAGTTAATAAATACTTGTTGAAATGCACTAAATTGAAATTATTTTTATTTGAAAGATCTCACAAGTTGGTTCATGAAAAACAAGTGGTAGCTGAAAATCTCACACCTTTATTTTCTAGGACACAACTTGGAGCTACTTATAGTCTTGGCATACTCCAACTCAAATTTTTCTATTTTTCCAAATTCTCACTGGAATTTTTAAAGTGGAACCAAGTAGTGAGAAGAATGTTTGAAAGGGAATTTTTTTTTTATCTTGACTTAATCAAGTACTTGGAGTGTTCCATTCTTTTAACTTAATCAGTCAGGAACTTGGGAATCCTTTTGATAAAAGTTCACACCCTCAGATGATGGAAGGTGGATCCCACAGGCACTTCCCCTTGGGCAGTGCCAGGCAAATTAAGAAATTTTGATTGGCTCCTGAGATGTGATAGACCCATCCACAGTGAAAGGAAGGAGAAACCAGAGAGAAAGGAAATGACATGGAGAAAACTGCTTATAAAAAAGCCAGCTGAGGGCATTCTCATTCATTCTGTTGCCTTGGTGGCTCTTGCTGAGGGAGGACTTCTGTGTTGGTGTTTCTGCATTGAAGATTCTGTGTTGGTGGCTCCAGGAGCTCAGATTTGGTGACTTGCTTGGGTTGAGGAGACCCTATCGGGTGACCCTGGCCTTTCAACTATTCTCCTGTCTTCTATGGGATAGTCTCTTTGGTGAGACACTCGGATTTGGACTTAATTAATTTAACTAGGCAATATTTTCTACTTCTTTCCTACATTTCCCTCTCTTACTATCACTATTTTGCTGTAATAAAGCTACTAAAGCTACTAATAGGCTTATGGTTCAATTTTTTTTAATTATCATAAAATGTGACCACAATTCATTTTTTTAACCATTATTATTTTTGTCAAACCAATTTTTTAATCATTATAAATGACTGTGTCATATTATCATTTGGCTGGAAGAGAAGGGAACATATATCATCTCATCTTTTCTGATAGAGACCAGCCAAATCATAGTCAAATTCCAAACTAGTTCTAGGGTAGAAAGTAGGGAGTTTGAAGTTTTGCTAGTATATAGTTCTTCAACATTGGAGAACATCTTTAAAAAAAGGAAAGCTGTGTGACCCTAGGCAAGTCAATTAAACCCCTTTGCCTAGCCCTTACCACTCTTCTGCCCTAGTGATTCTAAGATGGAAGGTAAGGGTTTAAAAAAAATGCAAATATTAGAATTCCATTGAACATGTTTCTCTTCCAAAAAAAATCACCAGTTAACATTTTAAACAAGTAAAAACTTGCATAATTTAATACTTAAGAAAAAGCACATAAATGTCTACCATTTGTGTTGTGTTTGGATGGTTACTGACTTATAGAAACTCAATGAGAACTGGCTAAGAACTCGGAGACTTCCCTGATTGAAATTCACATAACCAATCACCCTGAACTATATTCAACTTTCCTAAATGAGATTTTATTGGAACTGATTATGATTAGATAAATGGGTGACTTCACTAATGTATAATACAATTTTCAATTACAGGGTATGTATAATAATTTACATTTCTTGTTTGATAGTATGATATTTATGTGACATATGCTAGATGAGACCCTGCTGCTGTTTACATATTGATCTTGCTTTTCTCCTAGAGAAGATCTGGTTTTTAATTTTCTTCTTATATTTTAAGATGTTGTCAATCCAGGGTCAACATTGTATATTATGTAAGTGCAGGTGGAAAAATTTCAATAAAAGAAAAACACAGCTTTATTTTTTAATAAGTCACACTTAAAGCGTTAAGTTAGATAATAGAATGCCCTACCTTTCATAAAAAAATGCAATTAAAAATGTTGCTCAAATTACTTTCAACATTTTTGAGCTGTGTTGACTCCATTCCTGGCAGAGGGCAGTTATATAGCAAAAAAAATACCTTATCTTTAAATACCATTAATATAATAATATTCATATTTAGTGCTCTATACTGAAGCCTGAATTACTTAACTTCTCTGAACAACAGATTCATCTTCATCTGAGTTAAAGTAGATGAACTCTGAAGTTCCTTCCAGCTCTAAATCCATAAATGTAATATTATGATTACTGGAAAGAATTTCTTTTTTTTTTCTGACCTTTAGAAATTGGCCTGCATGAGGTCTGGTTGAACATGCCTTTCTTACCTGTAAACTAGAAATCACACTACATATCAAGTAAATAGTAACTCCTTGACAACCGAAGACTTTGGTGTGAAAACCTCCCTCTTAAAAGTGAAAGAGAAGGGGAAAGTACTCATATTTGCAAAAATAGTCATCATCACATCTTTTGTAGCAATAAAGACTTAGAAATGAAGTGGATACCTATCATTTGGGGATTGACTGAACACATTGTAATATATGAAAGAAATGACAGATAAGCATAGATCCTTGGGAATGGAAGCACCACCCCACTCTACCCCTCCCAGATTACTGTCCCTGCTCTCAGCCCAGTCCCATAAATGATCATCCCGGGTAAAAACTCTTGTGGGGAAAGGACCAGCCATCCCCACCAACTGCTACACATAAGTAAAATAGAAGGGTAGGATGAGAGAAAAACAAAGTTTGCCACACAACTCAAACCTCTGCTTCCACCTCAACCACCATCCCCATTCAGAGCACAATGGAGACAGCCCAGTTCCCAAAACCCAAAAGAATCAGGAATAGCAATGTATCCAGTCCAGTGTCCTCATCCATCATCCTGGGAAGCAACCTCAGTAGAGACACAGTCTAGCAATGTCTCCTGTGGATGTTATAACCATATCTGTTGAAAACTCAGGAAAACAAATGTTCTTGCCACCAAAGTCCTTGGTATGTCAAATGCATTATATTATTAGAAACTGATATAATTGTTTCAGTGGAAATTATATTAAAGAAAAGGCATTACATTCTACTTTGTCGTTGCACACTAAGGATCACGGAACCTTTTCATTTGACTGCAGCAGAAAACTGTATGTGTTCCCCATTAAAATGAGGGCTCCTTGACAGTAGGAACTATCTTACTTTTCTATTTGTATCACCAATATTAACACTGTGTTTTGTTAATAGTAAGAACTTAATGTGCTTTATTTACTCATTTAAGGTATTAAAATTGTACTTAAAGAAAAGACAAATGGGAAAAATTCAGGGAAATTTGGAAAGACCTTAAGAAGCTGATATAGAGAGAGATAAGGAGAACAATTTATAAGATGGTCACAATAATGTGAGGGGGAAACAAACAGTGAAAGATTTTGGAAATCAGATCAAGGCCATAACTAATCATGACGTTCAGAGAATTGATGTCCTGCCTCTCAGCAGAGTAGGTGATCTAGAAGTTGACTCTGAGGGACACATTTTGAGACATGAATAGGTTGGTTTACCATGCTTATATGTTGGAAAGGAGTATTAGGAGATGGCAAATAACAAAGGAAGGGAGGGAGGGAGGAGGGAAGGAAAGAAAGAAGGAAGGAGGAAAGGAAGGAAGGAAGGAGGGAGGAAAGGAAGGGAGGAAGGGAGGAAGGAAGAAGGGAAGGGAGGGAGGAAGGAAGGGAAAAAGGAAGGAGGGAAGGGAGGAA
>NC_058131.1:580251921-580306515 GCF_016433145.1 Gracilinanus agilis
ACTTTGCTAAAGTTGTTGATTATTTCTACAAGGTTCTTAGTTGATTCTCTAGGATTTTTTAAATAGACCATCATATCATCTGCAAAGAGTGATAGCTTAGTCTCCTCATTGCCCACTTTGATACCTTCAATTTCTTTTTCTTCTCTAATTGCAACTGCTAGTATTTCTAGTACTATGTTGAATAATAGAGGTGACAATGGGCATCCTTGTTTTACTCCTGATCTTATTGGGAAGGCTTCTAATTTATCCCCATTGCATATGATGTTTGTTGATGGTTTTAGGTATATACTGTTTATTATTTTTAGGAAAGGTCCTTCTATTCCTATACTTTTCAGTGTTTTCAATAGGAATGGATGCTGTATTTTGTCAAAGGCTTTTTCAGCATCTATTGAGATGATCATGTGATTTTTGTTTGTTAGACTGTTGATATGGTCAATTATGTGGATGGTTTTCCTAATGCTGAACCAACCTTGCATTCCTGGTATAAATCCCACCTGATCATGGTGGATGATCTTCTTAATTACTTGCTGGAGTCTCTTTGCTAGTATTCTATTTAAGATTTTTGCACCTATGTTCATTAGGGAGATTGGTCTGTAGTTTTCTTTCTCTGTTTTTGATCTCCCTGGCTTTGGAATCAGTACCATATTTGTGTCATAAAAGAAATTTGGTAGGACTCCTTCTTTGCTTATCATATCAAATAATTTGTATAGTATTGGGATTAGTTGCTCTTTGAATGTTTGATAGAATTCACTTGTGAAACCATCAGGCCCTGGGGATTTTTTCTTAGGGAGTTCTTTGATGGCTTGTTCAATTTCTTTTTCTGATATGGGATTATTTAGGTATTCTATTTCTTCTGCTGTTAATCTAGGCAGTTTATATTTTTGTAAATATTCATCCATATCTCCTAAATTGTTATATTTATTGCCATATAATTGAGCAAAATAGTTTTTAATGATTGCCTTAATTTCCCCTTCATTAGAGGTGAGGTCTCCCTTTTCATCTTTGATATTATCAATTTGGTTTTCTTCTTTCCTTTTTTTTATTAAATTGACGAGTACTTTGTCTATTTTATCTGTTTTTTCAAAGTACCAGCTTCTAGTTTTATTTATTAATTCAATAGTTCTTTTACTTTCGATTTTATTAATTTCTCCCTTGGTTTTTAGCATTTCTAATTTAGTTTTCATCTGGGAATGTTTAATTTGCTCGCTTTCTAATTTTTTGAGTTGCATGCCCAATTCATTGATCTCTGCCCTCCTTAATTTGTTAATATATATACTCAAGGATATAAATTTCCCCCTGAGTACTGCCTTGGCCGCATCCCACAGAGTTTGGTAGGATGTCTCATCATTGTCATTTTCTTCAATGAAATTGTTGATTGTTTCTATGATTCCTTCTTTGACAAATTGGTTTTGAAAAATCATATTATTTAATTTCCAATTAGTTTTTGATTTTCCTGTCCAGGTACCCTTACTAATTATTATTTTTATTGCATTATGATCTGAGAAGGTTACATTTATTATTTTTGCTCTTTTGCATTTGTTTGCAATGATTCTATGCCCTATAACATAGTCAATCTTTGTGAATGTGCCATGTGCAGCTGAAAAGAAGGTGTATTCCTTTTTGTCCCTATTTATTTTCCTCCACATATCAATTAAATCTAATTTTTCTAGGACTTCATTCACCTCTCTTACCTCTTTCTTATTTATTTTTTGGTTTGATTTATCTAGATCTGAAAGAGGAATATTTAGATCTCCCACTAGTATGGTTTTACTATCTATTTCCTTCTTGAGCTCTGCCAGTTTCTCCTTTATGAATTTGGGTGCTATGCCACTTGGTGCATACATATTGAGCAGTGTTATTTCCTCATTGTTTATACTACCTTTAATCAGGATGTAATGACCTTCCCTGTCTTTTTTAATCATATCTATTTTTACTTTGGCTTTGTCAGAAATCATAATAGCCACTCCTGCCTTCTTTTTCTCATTTGACGCCCAAAAGATTTTGCTCAAACCCTGAACCTTAAACTTGTGTATGTCCACCTGCCTCATATGTGTTTCTTGTAGACAACATATGGTGGGATTTTGGTTTCTAATCCACTCTGCTATTTGCTTCCGTTTTATGAGTGAGTTCATCCCATTCACATTCAGAGTTATAATCATCAGTTGTGCATTTGCTGACATTTTCAAATCCTCCCCCATTCCTACCCCCTTTTTCCTTATACTTTTTCCTTTTAAACCAGTGGTTTGCTATTGAGCCGCTATCCCTTATCCCCTCCCTTGATTAACTTCCCTTTCTACCCCCTCCCTTATTTTTACCCCTCTTTTTGTTTTTAAAGGCCTTATGAATTCCCTCTCCCTTCTCCCCTCCCTTTTTTTGACCTCTCCACTCCCCTGCTCCCCTTGGTTTATCCCTTCTAACTTTCTCAGAAGGGTTAGATAAGAGTTTTATGTCCCAATGGATAGTATAGCTACTCTTCCCTCTCCGGGTTGATTACTCTGAGAGTAAGGTTTGATTATTACCTCTTAATGCTCTCTTCCTCTCCTTCTTATAATAGTATTTGTCCCCTCTCCCTCCCATGCCCTCTTTGTGTGTAATAGAATATCCTATTTTCTTATTCACTCAAGTTTCTCTTGGTATCCCCTGCTATTCACCCCCTCTTTCCCATCCCCCATGTCATCTTAGATTATTTAGTGTTCCACCCTCATCCTGTGAATTATTCTTCTGATTACTATAATAGTGAATATTATAATAGTGAAAAGAGTTCACTACAGAGAATTATACATAACATTTCTCCACATAGGAGTACAGATAATTAGATCTCACTGAGGCTCTTAAAAAGGCAAATTTAAAAATTATAAGTTTTCTTTCTTTCCCCTCTGTATCTTATTTACCTTTTCATGTTTCTCTCGATTTTTGTGGTTGGATATCAAACTTTCCATTTAGCCCTGGTCTTTTCTGTGCAGATACCTGGAATTCTTCAATTTTGTTGAATGCCCGTACTTTCCCCTGAAAATATATAGTCAATTTTGATGGGTAGTTGATCCGTGGTTGCAGGCCCAGCTCTCTTGCCTTTCTGAATATCGTATTCCAAGCCTTGCGATCTTTTAGCGTGGAGGCTGCCAGATCCTGTGTGATCCTGATTGGTGCTCCTTGATATTTGAATTGTTTCTTTCTGGCTTCTTGTAAGATTTTTTCTTTTGCTTGGAAACTCTTGAATTTGGCAATTATATTTCTGGGTGTTTTCTTTTCTGGATCGAATGTCGCAGGTGTTCTATGAATCCTTTCAAATGTCTATATTGCCCTCTTGTTGTAGGACTTCAGGGCAATTTTGCTGGATTATTTCTGTTAGTATGGAGTCCAGGTTTCTATTAATTTCTGGTTTTTCTGGAAGACCAATTATTCTCAAATTGTCTCTTCTAGACTGGTTTTCTTGGTCTGTCACTCTCTCATTGAGATATTTCATGTTTCCTTCTATTTTTTTCAGTCTTTTGACTTTGTTTTATTTGTTCTTGTTGTCTTGAGAGATCATTAGCTTCTAATTGCTCAATTCTAGCCTTTAGGGATTGGTTTTCGGCTATAATCTTTCAGTTTTCGGCTATGATCTTTTGATTTTCGGCTGTAATCTTCTGGTTTTCGGCTGTAATCTTCTGGTTTTCGGCTATAATCTTCTGGTTTTCGGCTATGATCTTCTGGTTTTCAGCCATAATCTTCTGGTATTCCTTTTCAATCTGGACATTTCTGGTGTTCAATTTGCTTATCAGTTCATTTGGTTTCTGAGCCTCACTTTCCAATTGCAAGATTCTACCTTTTAAACTGTTATTTTCTTGCCATATCTCTTCCATTTTCCTCAAAATCTCAGTTTTGAACTCTTCCATAGCTTGTGAGGAGTCTTCCTTACTTGAGGAGGGTCCGGATGCTTGTTTGTTCTCCTCCTCTGTTTGCTCGGTTGTCTGGATTTTCTCTGTGTAAAAGTTGTCGAGTGTTAAAGACTTCTTTTTCTTGTTGTTAATCTTTCTCTTCTGAACTTCCTGAGACTGGGTAGCCATCATTAGCCCAGCAGCTTCTCAGGTTTATCCTCGCGCTCAGGGTCTGTCCAGGGTCTGTCCACGGTCTTTTGGCTCCTGAGGTCTGAGTTCTGGTTTTTTCCAAGGTCAAGTCCCCTGGTGGACCCCCTTGCTTGATCCTCTGCCGTAGGTTTCTTTACAAGTCTCAGGGCACTGCTTCCACAGTCGTATACCCGTCTGCACTGGTTCCCCACTCAGGGTTTCAGAGTTTTAGCTTGTGGCTGTGTCTGCCTCCACCCTCGCCTCCGCAGGTGCCTGCGCTCTAAGCCCGTGCTCTGTGCCCTGCATCCGCTCTCAGCACCCTGCTCCCACGCTCAAATTTTGTGTGCATTCGTTAGCTTTTTGGGGTCCTAAATCTTGCTGCTCTCAGGAACAGGCCCCAGAGCTGCCAATGACTTGATGGGTGCCCCAAACTTGTTCTATTTCTTTTTAGCTGGCTTCGGCGCTATAGGTGTTGTGTGTGGAGGGGGTGGGGGTGGGGTGGTTGCTCAGCCCATGATTTAGTGAGAGCTGTTTCACCCCTTTATAGAATGGAAATGCCTCAATTCCACGTACCTTCCACACTGTGCCCTGTTGTGGGGTTCCTCCGTTCGTCTGGACTTGTTTTTATGTCCCCTTGAGGAGTTTTGTGTGTTTCGGTCAGGAGAGGTTAAGAGCTGCTTCTTACTCTGCTGCCATCTTAACCCGGAACCCAACTATTCCAATTTAATTGTGTCCTCCTTAAATCCTTATTCTTCTCCATTACAAAATCTGTTGGGAGAAAGAATGGGAAGAAGCAGGAAAAGGAAATAATAGTAGCAATATTTTTAAAAATACTTTTTTTTCATTTTTTCAACTGCCAATAATAGTGTTAAGTCAGAATTTGGCATATTAAGTAAAGGGAATTTTAAAACAGAAACTATGCATTTTATATACATATATATATATAAAATATATATAAATGCAAACATGTATATGTACATATATATATATACATAATATATTATTCCAGTAAATGTTTAACAATTAAACCTCTTGGCAGGGGGAGGAAGGGAGAAGAGGAATATACCCAAAATATGCTTTTAAATTTAATCTGCATTATTAACATTTTCTCCTATGCTTTCTTAATTCTAGACAAATAACAAAACAGTTAATCAAGACCTAATAAGATTGCTACTTTCTGAGGTGTAAATGTCCACCCTGAAAATTTAACACTTGGATCTTATAAGAAAATTCAAACAGGCTCCAGCATACTGCTGTGTATATACACACATATATGTATGTATGGTTGAGTATGTACATGCATTTAGCAAGGGTGTAGAGAGTAAAGGCTAGACTTATGAATTTATTGGTATAGGTGACTCCCAGTCAAGTTAACTAATGCAAACTCACCACTGCTCTATTACTTGCATAGCATTGCCTGGGACAAAGAGAGGTTAAATTCACTTATCCAGTCTTACACAGCTAGTATATGTGAAAGGCAAGAAATCTTGAACCAAGATTTTATACGTTTTATATATAGAGAGATGGAAATGGAGATATACATCTTTAAAACAAAATGTTGTGAGCAGCCATTTTATAGCATCCTTTGTTACTGCTTTAAGTATTCTTCTGACATGAATTTGTGTGATTCAAATGGTTTGCCAAACTGCTAATCTTAATTATTGACTTACTATAACCTTCTGTTTTATTAGGGCTACATTTCTATTCTATTGACAGATATATTAATTACTGTGGTTCATAAATATGCTGAGCACTTAAAAATGATTAGAAATAACTTGTTTCTTTATGTAGAATTCAGTCCTTACTTGAAGTGGGTGGTAAAATGATTCTCAGTACAAGGAATAATTGCCACCATATCTCTATGGTCATTTTAACAGCAAGAATCTGAGATTTACCTTTTCTTAATCTGTCTCTACTTTGAAAGGATCTGTTTGATTATTTTAATGGTTTAGACAACATTATCATTGACTATCTCATACATAGGTTTCCCCAGCAGAGTGCACTAAGGGTCTTCTGATTTATTATGTCAGATGATTTCTAACTTTGACTTTACTACACCCAAGGATGTATCCAATTTTCTCAGTGACTTTTATGAAGTCCCCAGCCTCTTCCTTTCCTTCTCATTTCCCCCAATTAAAAAAGTACCTTTCTCCCACAAAAAAATCAATTCACTTTAATTTTCCCCAAAAAATTGCCATACCATAATGTTAGAGTAGGACATGCTATTGCTAATCATAATGCATTGCTAAGTGAAAGATAGGCAAGTAATTTAATAGTGTTATATTGAATCTCTGGGAGCTTGAAGTTCACCTTTGATTGACAGATAAGTCAGTTGGATGGAATGTTCCCAGGGAGGTCATGCGAAAGGCAGGAGGAGGGCAGTTGAGAACCCTGAGCAGAAGTTCTGGGTCTTTGACCTGTGCTGAGTTTGGAGTTCAGTGGATCCTGGTCTTGGAGTGAGAGGGTGCAAACATCTCTCTGCAAACTCTTCCTGTACTTGAGATACCATTCCAACCTGTACCTGACCACCACTTTGGTGTCTACTGCCCCTAGATATTAGGAGTTTCATCATCTAGATATCTAGGTTTCCCAGGGCCCGGGAGGGATCCGGGAAGTGGGCAGGAGACGAAGAAGAGGGTGGAAAGGTTGGACAAAACTCAACTGTAAGGCTGAAGATCTATTGAAGAAGAAGTCAAAGATTTCCCAGCAGTTTACCTACTCTGGTTTAGTCCTGGCCAGGCTGAACCAGAGGGAAGCTACATTGATTCTTCATCTGCTAGCATTTGAGATTTCATTAGTAACCATTAGAATAGTGTCTCCTATACCACAGCCCTTTACCCATATCCTTCTTGTTTAATATAAAGTTTAAAGTACCTTCCTAAAGCAGTTTCAAAGCTTGTTTTGGGAAGGGAGAAATCGCAGTCAGCTAGTTATCCTAGCTAAAGAGCCCAAATCAACATATCAATTAACCCCAGGTGGGTTCTGAAGGGATATACCTCTTAGACCTGAAGGATCCTGCCTGGGCAACTGTTATAAGGGAGAAGGGTCATCTTATTTCTCTCTGTACATCAATTTACCATCTCAAATGGATCAAGAGACCTCCAATAATTATAACAGTAGTCAGATCTTTAGCAGTCAAAAAAATTGTTGGAAATATCACTGTCCAATGAAGTATAAATTGTCACCAACCTTCCTAAAGAAAGCAAAAGATGAATATTTTTTTAAAAAATGTATAGACATGACTTTAATTGGTTATTGCTTTCAGGTAGTCCCATAATTCTTAATTTTCTCCCCTGTATCTATTTTCTAGGTCAGTTGTTTTCTCAATGAGATATTTTATATTTTCTTCTATTTTTTTCATTCTTTTGATTTTATTTATTGTTTCTTGATGCCTCATGAAGCCATTAGTTTTTATTTGCCCAATTCTAATTCTTAAAGAATGAAATTCTTCCATGACCTTTTGATCCTCCTTTTCCATTTGGTTCATTCTACTTTTCATAGAACTCTTTTCTTCATTGGATTTTTTTTGCCTCTTTTTCCAGTTGACCAATTTTGTTTTTTTAAGCTGTTGTTTCCTTTTTGCATTACTTTTGTTTCTTTTTTCCATTTTCTTCCACCTCTCTTATTTGAGTTTAAAATTCCTTTTTAAGTTCTTCCATTGCCTGAGACCAATTCCCATTTTTTCTTTGCAGTTTTTCATGTTGTTGCTTGGATCTCATATTCTCCTATTTACTCTTGCCTTGTTCTTTGTCTCCATAGAAATTTTCTATGGTTATGTATTTCTGCATAAATCCCTTGTAGCTGTCCTGGATCCTTGACTCATTGATAATAGTCAAGTCATCCACAGTAGATCATCATACATTATTATTATTTGTGGGAAGCCAATAAGAGAAACAGCCTCAAATAGATAAAAATCTGAGACTCCTCTTTTGACCCCTTTTATGATCCACACCTTTTCTTACTGAAAAGTATTATAGTCTTATTGAAAAACTTTAAGTTCCTAGCAAACCCAAACCAGTAGTCAAGAGGTTAAAATTCTCTCCTTAGGTCAGAAATCCAACTGCTTGGTTTCAGACAGTCAAGGTCAAAGATTCCTCCAGGAGGGGCTGTCTGTCCCTGAGAAAAGTATTCCCAGACTCAGCTTGCTGATAATCAGGTAGCTGAAAGTCCAGCCTGGTTCTTATCTTCACCTTGAAGCTTCTGAAGCCTCTTTGTATTGTTTAAGTTATAAGGGCATTTCTATGTAGTCGTAAATCTTTCTCTGTGCTTTGGGGTGAAAGGGAGTTTGAATTTCATATATAATAAATTTGGGACTCAGTGGCACTTCGGAGAAGCAGCTGTGAGTTTTAACAGTCAAGATCATCTCCCACCTCTTTCTTTATCAAGTAAGCAGTCCTTATAAGATTATCTGGAGATGTTAGCTTTCAACTTTTTATTGTTATGTACAACATTTTCTTGGTTTTGCTCACTTCATATAAGTCTTTACAGGTTTTTTGATGATCATTTTGTTTTTCATTTCTTATGGCACAATAGTATTCCATTAAATAGCTTGTTTAGCTATTCCCCAAAAGATGGATATCCTTTCAGTTTCCGAGTCTTTACTACCACAAAAAGAGCTACTATAAATATTTTAGAACATAGAGTTTCTTTTCCTTTATTTCCTTGATCACCTTAGGAAATAAATCTAATAGTGGTATTACTGAGTCAAAAGATATACACAGTTTTATAACTCTGAGTATAATTCCAGATTGCTCTCCAAAATGGTTGGATTAGTTCACAATTCCACAAAAAATGTATTGGTATCCCTATTTTTCCATATCTCCTCCAATATTTGTCAATTTGTCCCTTTATAATTTTAGCCCATCTGATAATTATGAGATGATATCTCAGGCTTGTTTTGATTTGTATTTCTCTAATGAATAATGATTTGGGCATTTTTTTACATGGTTATACATGGCTTTGATTTCTTTATCCAAAAACTGTCTGTCTATATATTTTGACCATTTATCAAATGAGGAATAGTTCATATTCTTATTCTTAAGTTTTTAAGGGTGGACTCTAAGATTCATTTAAAAAGTACAGTGGCAGGATAATAGATTAAAATGAAATCTTTCATCCTGGATAAACCTAAATTGCATAATCCAGGTCAAAGGGAAGTGATAAGAGAGATTCCTGGGTTTAGCAATCTTGAAAGTTCACAGTCCAATTCTTGACTTTCAAATAGGATTGTACTTAAACTATCTCAGAAGTGTGTTTTTTAGTCAATATTATTGTCTCCAGAGAAGATTTTGTGCCTCTCTTTGGAAAAGAAACAAAAACTACTCTTTACTTTGGAAAAGCAAAAAATATAGTAGGTAGAAGGGATAAGAATTAGTTGAAAAAATAATAACAAATGTAATCAATTGCCTTTAGGTCATATGTCTCCATTTAAATACTTGATTTTTAGCAATTTTAACAATTTTTAGCAATTACTGTTCTGTCTTCTAAATTTCTTTCATGATTTGATTATTCCATTTCATTGTAGAGCATTTTCCCATGCTCTCTCTTTCTTCCCTATCTAAAAAACAGCTGCACATTATAGGTTATCAAATTAGAAAGAAGACAGAATGAGCTGTATCAGGCAAGGCAATGTGGTGATGCCCTGGTGCCCTAAAGAAAGTCTAGCATGGCTCTGATTCTCTTAAACAGTTCATCATTTCATGATTGCAAGTGATTGAAAATGCAAGGGATGGATAAATACATAATCAGGGGCTGAGGAGACCATATGCAGACAGTGGGAGTTGTTATCATGGTCGCTGCTTTCTACCATGCTCTAATTTCCAGAGAGTACACTTGATCCATGCCTGAAAAATCTCACTCAGTTATAGAGCCCAGGTACATAATTTATGTAGAAAAAGGAGTATCATTCTTATGTGAGAAGAATGTCTTTAAAAGGATGCCCTCAAAAATTCTCTGGAAATTTATGTAACCTTTTCCAAGAAATTTTACATTTATTCAGACACCTCAGATATGTTTTTTAGACTCAGAAATAGAATTATCAACTAGATAGAATGTAGCAGCATTGCAAAGAATCCAGCAGTTGTTAATTTCATGGGGTGCCTATCTGCAAAGTCAGAGGTACTTCCTGCCAGGTTATTATTGTACACTGAAGAAGAAAATTATGTTAATTCGTGTCTTTTCAGGGAGGTGGGGCAAGCAGCAAATGTAATTTCTACATAACAGGAAACATCTTTATAACATTTTAGATATTTGGTATATTTTTATATCAGACTTCCTAGAACAATATACTTCATAAAGCTTATATG
Organism: Gracilinanus agilis; assembly: GCF_016433145.1. Taxonomy (NCBI): domain Eukaryota; kingdom Metazoa; phylum Chordata; class Mammalia; order Didelphimorphia; family Didelphidae; genus Gracilinanus; species Gracilinanus agilis. Next base: position 580,262,273 of record NC_058131.1, read on the forward strand.
CTGCATCTAGTATATCAGAAACTTATTTGACTATCATTTATAATGCCCTCCTGTACACAACCAACTAAATCACCATGCACACAGTTTACTGAAATGAAGTCTTTCTTATTTTTGATCAACAAATACAGAGGCCAGTGCCCAACAAGAGTTCTTTGTTATGCTGAAAATATTCCTGCTTATGATGAATTAAATGTGTACTTGGGATTCCAGTCTTAATAAGCAAAGAAAATCTGGAAGGACACCAAGAGATCCTTTTTAACCTTTTCTTCTCTTTTTAAAAGTAATTCCAGGATGTTATAGCTTCAGTCTATGTTTCCATTTCAAGTCGACTTGGGCCTCCCAAACTTAATTTTTTAACCTTATTTGGCTCTAGCAGAATTTTCTAAGGAGCACTCATAAGGAAACCTGCTTCAAATTGGAATTCTTCCGCTCGGGTACGATCATGCAAACAACCAGGCAGAATTTATTTAACCTTCAGCCAACTGCTCAACCAGCTTGAAATTATTGATAGCCCATCAGCAATGATCAAGATGGAGAGGCTAAATGAAGAGGTGCTTTTTTACAAGAGAACCATTGAGCTGGTAACAGGACTTGAAATGCCGTGTCAGCTCAGCTAGCATGGTCAAGGAGCTCAGCTGCAAGAGGGAAATAAAACTGTTAAGTTATGGCTGCCCTCCAATCAGTCACAGGGGTAATGATGTTTGGCTTGAGTCAGGTTGTATGTCAGCAAATATACATCTCTTAGACAGGCTCTAAGAGTGCCTTAAGATCATGCTTATTGTTTTATATAGATAAGGGTCGGATCCTGATGTATGGTGGTCATAGGCCACTGAAATAAATTTTACCATGTTCAGCAGGTAAAGTTAATCTCAATAGAGGAGACTGAGAGCAGAATTTTGATCGAATATTCATCCCATTGACAGTGATGGGACATTTTTCCTCTGTTAATGTTTTGTGCAGATCACTTGAAGGAAGACAATTTTTCCCCAATGATCATGAATATAGGCTGCCCACCTAGAGAAAGGATAGCCTTTGGGACCCAGTGAAATTTGATTTGAAAGTCAAAGTGTGTCTGAGAAATCCCTCTGGAGAGTTGAATGCATCAATACCCCACCTCTGCTCAGATCAGTGACAGGAGGAGTTGGGAATAACATTAAGGGACCAACAAGTCCTTGGAGTGCAGGAAGCTGCCTCAAGCACTGAAATGGTTGTTGTCATTCAGGCTCTCTTGACTTCAAATTTTTGAGGAGAGATTGGAGAATAAACCCAGATTTCTAATCTGGAAATCTGAAAAGCAAAGGCAAGGTTTGAACTCCCATAGGCTATCTGACACCAAGTGATTTTTTTTCCTGGAGATGATAGATGGGACCTAGCAGATGTGGTAATATTATGCTATTCATCAGAGAACTTCAAGGAAGTTTCTAAAGCATTCTAGTAAAGGCCAATTTCTCTAAATTCCCAAACCATAGAATCAGGATAGTATCTCTAGTAATGGAACCAAGCTCTGGATCAGTTTATCTCTGTGACTAAACGAACTCAACATGGAAGTAATTAATATACAAAAGCCTGTATGCAGAAACTGCCATTTGCAAATTGGTAGAAGCATCAAAGTAGCAACCAAGTATTGCTTAGAATTAGAAATTTCACTTTTCTTCCTTAGATCTCAGTTTCCTCATCTTTAAAAGAAAGAACTGGACTAAATAATTTTGAGAAGTCCTATCCAAACTCTATGACTTGAAATTGTGGCTGAAAAGTTAATTTTAAATTCCACCTTGTTAAGTTTTTCTAAAGTAAGTTAAAATAGTCTAATTTTTAACCCAATGAAAGTATTTTTTAAAATTTATTAGCTGGTTTTAGAATATCTTATTTTATAACTTTTGTGTGTGTGTGTGTGTGTGTGTGTGTGTGTGTGTGTGTTTTACCTTTAATTGTTTTGGAAATGTCCTTCTATCTATATTACATGTCTTAGCTGTCAATTCAAATATAGGCCTATTTGCAAGCACACTTGCTTCTAGCTTCAGGACCCATCATATATAATAATGCTTAAATCTTGTTACTATGCCCAGTCCTCAGGAGAAAAGAAATGATGAGTCCAGGGCTGGCATTTGGAAAATAAATTAAAAAGAGACTCATGACTATGCTCCCAAGCTCTTAAGAGATTCCTTTTACTTCCAAACTTTTGTCTCAAACTTTTTTAACTTTAAAGACTTTATTTCAAAAGTGAAAAATTTGCCATAACAAAGTTCATTTGTCTTATTCAATAAAATGGTACATATATAGTAAGCCTTTACTAATAAAAAATAGTTTAGTAAACAGTCTTTCTGAATATTTAAAAAATGACAAATGAAAAAAAGATTTTTCAAAAACTGTATTTCTCAAATGTACTTACTTTTAAAGTCCATACAACAATGGGGCATAAATGGACATTTCATCCATCATTGACTTGAGATATCAAGAGTCCTCAAGGAAGACTTCCCGCACATTGGGTGGACCCCATATAGTAAACATAAAGGAGAATATGAACAAAAGTCACACCAGTTGGGCAGTCATAGAAGGGTTGTAATCTGTATAGAAGGCAGGACAGAGAATACCTGCATAGATGCTATCAGGGATCCATTTGAATATCTGACTACAGTGATAGTGACAAATCTAAGAATTTTTGTGAAGTAGAGATGCTACTGAGCCTACTTTAATGAATAGACCCCCTCCCCACCCCCCAAAAACCTCTTAAGTTAGAGATTTAATTATTTGCACATAATACAAGAGGCACTTCTCCTTATAGGCAAAGATTATGCTTTAAATTTCTCTGGATTCCACACTGTCTAGTACAGAGATTTGCTATAGTGAATTCTCAGCAAATATATGTTGATTGAATAAATGAAGGAATGGAATTTTAACAACACTTGAAACAGTCATTAATTCCCTCTGTTCATGTTAGCACTGTAATAATCATAGTTTCACAGTCTATCAGACTGAAAGGTGGACAGTACCATAAAGACTGAAGTTCATGAGACTTTAGATAAGTTGAGTCATGAAATCATAACCATTGAATTGAAGAATAGAATACAAGCGCATGGAACAATCTCAGGTGTGGATATTAGTCAGATGACTCAGCTTAGAGCTGTGAAAATGATCCTGAAGAACAGAAAACTGATATAATGAAAAACACTATGTATTTGAGGGAATAATATTGGGTACTTCATTCTCCCAGACAGTTTACATCTGGATATTTTACTTGTGCTGAACAAAAGGTGCAATCTAAGAAAAGGAAAGCTATTGTGGGAAGAGACTAAGGTTGGGGTAGGTTGAAGATGAGGAAATAATTGTGGCAGATATAGGGGGAATCTTTTCTTCTAAGAACACTTATAAAATACCCCAAAAGTCAAAATATTTTTGGTACAGGTTTTGTTTACCATGTTGATTTTTAATAAATATGAATGTTGGAAAGAATAATCTATTGAATATGCTATCAATTAAGATTTCAATATTCTCAGATATTCTTCTTAGTACTAGTACAGAAGTTTCAAATATGAAACAATTAAGCACTAGTACAAATTTCAAATTGTCACTTATATAAATTCTTACTTAGCTAATTGTCCTCTGATCATTCTTTTTCTAGCTTAAACCATGATTGATTTTGAGTTATGTGCATAGAAGATGTTAGACCTTCATTATAATTCTTTCCTCTCCTTTGGGACTAGCTAGAGATGAAACAATGATCTGTTTGATATCAGAAACTAAAATCTCTTGGAATATCCAAAACTGATTACCTTTTTCATGAATTTCATTCTGTAGTGAATAGTATTATAAGAGATGTTCCAAGCTACTGATACTTTAAAAGTGAATCATCTTTTAAATTAAGAATTAATTGCCTGGGGGCAGCTGGGTCACTCAGTGAATTGAGAGTCAGGCCTAGAGACAGGAGGTCCTAGGTTCAAATCCAGCCTCAGACACTTCCCTGCTGTGTGACCCTGGGCAAGTCACTTGACTCCCATTGCCCACCCTTATCACTCTTCCACCTATGAGCCAATACACAGAAGTTAAGGGTTAAAAAAAAAAAAAGAATTAATTGCCTGTGATATAAAAAAACACCATTATTTATTATATTTTTTGTTCAAAAAAACTTTGAGTTCTCAACAGAATACACAATTTTGTATTCTGTTGATATATTGATATATAAGTGTGATCATCAGTAAGTACTTTATCAGACAAATTCAGAATGACTGAAGAAAAAAAAGTACATTTGAAAGCCATTTTTATTCTTCAGTCGATTAAATATCTACCAGGCAATTTTACTGGCACCATGCATTTGCCCTGTGTTCTTAGAGACTACAAAAGTTAACTTCAGTCCAGTCTATCTAATGATTATTTCAATTTGAAAGAAATGGAATCCAAAATTGTGAGGTTTTACTTTATTTTAAAACATATGCTCCATGGACTTGAGTGGTTCTTGGTTTCAAAAGGAGTGTTATAGGTTGCATATTAATAACTAGAATTTACATAGCACCTTAAAGTTTGAAAAAATGCCTTACACATTAGCCATTTTATCCTCATCATAACTTTGTGGAGCAGGTATTATTATTGTTTGCATGCTATATTTTATTCGCATATTACATTTGCCCAGAGTCACATAATTAGTGAGCATTTGAGTTACAATTTGAACTCAGGTCTTGTTAATGCCCAGGTCAAACTCTCTATCCACTCTGCCAGCTAGTGACCTCATCAATACTATCTCATGACCCAGCATACTTCTCTTAGTATACCAGGTACTCCCAGGAACATTAGTGACTTAAATCTTCATTCATTGTCAATTATGTCTATCAGCTACATTGTTTAGATTCTGAGTATTTGCTATTTCTATTTTACAAATCAATTGTATTTTTAAATCAAAGAACTGGGATGTTATTGATTTTGACTTGCTCTTCACTAATGCACATAGAATTGCTTTTTGCCTTTCTAGTTTTAACTCAATTCTACAAGCATATATTAAATGCCTACTATGTGTAAGACTTTCTGCTAAGTGTTTGAGATATGAAGACAAATAATTCCTGCCTTCAAGAAGGCAGTTAGGTGGCCAGGGACAGAGACTTGGCTAGAACCTATCATATTCCTGGGTCTGGAAGACTTGAGCCCAAATCTGATCTCGTAGCCTTATTAGAGTCATGACCTTGGGAATGTCATTTAACTTCTGTCTCAGTTGCAACATCTGTAATATAAGAATAATAACACCTACTTCCCAGGGTTTATTTTGAGGATTCAATGAGATAATATTTATTTACTTATTTTTAAAACCCTTACCCTTCAGTCTTAGAACCAATTCTAAGTATCAGTTCCAAGGCAGAAGAGCAGTAAGGGCTAGGCAACTGGAGGTAAGTGACCTGCCCAGGATAACACAGCCAGGAAGTATCTGAGGTCAGATATGAACCTAGGTCCTCCTCATTCCAGGTCTGGCACTCTATTCACTTAGCCACCTAACTGCCCCAGTTAGTAAAGTGCTTTTCAAAGCTTAAGGGTGCTATTAAATACTAATTATTACTAATAATCAAGATGGTATTGATGAATACCTGTGGCTGAAAATATCCTTCACCTGGTGGTCTTCAATCTTAGCCAAACTAGTCCTTTAAAAACAGAAACAGAACCCAATCCTGAGCCAGTAATGGAAGAATATCCATCTTGTTAGAACCTAACAGATCTGGGCTTTGCTGGATTAGCTTTTGAGGACTAAAGGAAACCCCAACACCATGATAAGGCATCACAGTATGAAATGAGTGAAGATAAATTGGTATGTTTATGTCATAACTTTCAAGGATCTGTGATTTAATTGATGTGAATATTACCTTTGGCCACCCCAATTACTTATCTCTAGAAGCTTTCAGAAGACATAATTCAATCAGTCAAAAAACATTTACCAGGTACTTTCTATGTGTTCATGACTTCCTGTGGCTAAAAATATCAAATCATTACTTTTGGTCAACCCTCTGATGAAAAGGTCAGTAGACTTAACTAAGTTGGTCATCAGATAGCAAACAAAGGAGAAGAAATTGAATGTAGCAAAAATTGGAACCATAAGAATCATGGGAGCATTTCACGTGCTAAACAATCACTCTACCCTTTGACCTGCCTCACTCACTAAGGCTCTATGGTCATATTCAGGAAAAATTTCCAATATCTAACAAATACTTTTACAAAGAGATCTACAATGATGTCTGTAAAATGAATTGACTTTTCTACTATTTTGATAAAGAAATACTAAAGCTTTCCTCTTTTGTCATAAATTCTAATCTTTTGTTTCCCTTGCTTTTTATATCCAACTCAAAAATTATGATAGGATTTAGAAATTCTTTTTTAAGAATTGACACTCTCAGTGGTGGAAGAATGAGAGACCTTTTCCTCATAGAGTTTTACCTCTGCTTAAAGATTTGAGAACCTTACTTTATAATGAAATGTGCCTGATGTTATTACCATGTGCTGAGGTAACACATATAAATGTTGGCCTGGACTCTCAGAACAAGGGCCTTGAAAAGTATACTTGCAAGGCAGATCTGAAAAATGAGATTCTTCATCAGACTCAGGAGTAAATTTGCAATTATGGGCACTGTGCACCTAATCTATAGAACATCCCTGACTGGAAATTTACACTAACTGTGCCTTTTTATATGCAAACTTTAAAAAATATCCCTTGGGTCAGTTTAGCTGAAAGGAAGATGAATGGTGGTCCTTTGCAATCTATTCCATCCTGGATGCACACACACATATTTCCAATTAACTGAAAAGGGAATTCCCAGCATGCTTTGTGCATGGAGTATATTCTTTAATCATGTCATTGTATTTTGTGTTGTGTTTTTTTTTCTTCAAACTATATCAGCCAGTATTTTATACTGTAAGGCCAGTAATCCAATAGTGGAGTGGAATTTCTAATTCTAACCCTAACTTTTACCTCGACATTTTATGAGGCTTTAGGCTCTCAATCAAGATGCTGCAGTTGTTATTTTTAACCTGGAAGATGGAGTCAATATTATTGGGTACATTTGAAAGAACTGGTTGAGAATGAATTGAACAGTACCCTAACTTATCCAGATAGAAGATCTTATCATCTGTGTTAAATTCCACTTCCAAAGAGCCAAAGAACAACAAAAATATTGTTGTTGGGTAGTAAAGAATTCTAGTTTCATTCTTTTTATTACTTCATGGCTTTTATTGAAGGAAAATCTTTTTTATGTCTCAATTGATAAACCTACAGTGATACAGTAGATAGAATCAAGAATTTCTATTACAAGAATGCATGTAATCAGGAAGACTCATCTTTTTTTTTTTTTACTTCGAATCTGACTTCAGATAGTCACACACTAGCTGTGTGACTCTGGGCAAGTCACTTAACCCAATTTGCCTTAGTTTCCTCATTTGTAAAATGATCTAGAGAAGGAAATGGCAAAACCACTCCAGTATTTTTGCCAAGAAAGCCTCAAAATGGGGTCACAAAGAGTCAGACACAACTGAAATAATTGGACAAAATAAACTTCCTTCTAGGTCCAGCACTCTACCCACTGCACCACCTGGCTACCCTATACTTTCTATAAGGTTCTCCACAGAGGAGGGGGCCTGATGGGTGTTTGTTTTGCATATGCATATAATACTAATCATCACATATTATAGACTTTTTTGATAATCTGGCTAGTTTGGCTAAACTTTTTTGTTCTTTATTATAAGAACAGAGGAAAAATATATTGGGTGAGATGAAAAACAAAAGTATCATCAAATATGTATTTTCTTCAAATGTGGTGATGGGGACAAGCATTTATAAAGTACCTACTATGTGTCAGACATTGTGCTAATCACTTTATAAATATTATCTCATTTGTCCACACCAGGATTCCAGATCCTGATATCACTCTATCTCTATTGAACCTGTTTGCTGCCTTCTAATTAGACACAAATATTACAGATGTGCCTCAATCAAAGAAGAATATAATGGGCCCATTACCTTCCTTCTTATGATGCAGTAATAAAGTTCAAGCATATATTATTAATACAACCGTAAACTTTTGGGCTGCTACATCTCAATGTTGATTCATAATGAGTTTGCAGCCAACTAAAACCCCCAGATCATTCTCATATAAATTAATATCCTTCCTAACCTGCATTTGCAAAGTTAATTTTTTTAAGAATTCAAGGAGTGTAGCTAGGTAACTCAGTAGATAGAAAGCCAAGCCTGGAGATGGGAGATCTTGAATTCAAATAGGGCTCCAGATATTTCATTGCTATGGACCCTGGTCAAGTCATTTAGCCCCAACTGCCTATCCTTTGCAGCTCTTATGCCTTGGAACTGATACTTAGTATTAATTCTAGACAGAAGGTAAGGATTTTTTTTAAAAAAAGAATTCAAGTGGGAGATTCTGCCTCCTTTTCTACTCTCTGGCTATGCTCAGGCTTCAGAAGAGGCTTGCCTCCAGTATCCTTTCATATGAAAAGAAGAAGGTATGGATTAACCTCATTAAGACCAATGAGATTGCCAATACCAATTCCTGTCAGCAGACTCAGAAATTGGTTAATGAATGACTGATAATCTGAAAGTCTGTTACTTTCCACTCTTGTGCTCAGTGCCAGAAAATTACTCTGGCTGGATAAGAGGGCAGGCACATAGGCCCTGGTGAAAGGAAGGGCACTGTCAATATTTATGCTTAAGAAGGTAACCTGGATGAGGAGAATGAGAATCTTGTCCCATCTACTCTGAAGATATTGTGAATCTAAAAACATTGACTGACATATGACTCCCACTTTATTTTTTAGTCTGTCAAGTTTTAATGTATGAACAAAGTAGAATAATATTATATACAGAGGAGATTGGAAGAATTATTTCTTGATCTTTGCTAACATTTGGAACAAGATTCTGTTGCATTGCCCATCCATGGTTCCAGGTCCCAATCCCAGGGTGAGGAAGAGCACTTGCAGGAATGGACTAGCAACCACATTTTTTTTTTTAGAAAGAACAAGTCTTTAATCCGGACAAGGAAGACTCTGCTCTAACAGCCTCCACATGGTCACATGCAAAATAACACAAGGACAAACTCTGGGACTCTGGAAACAGTGTCTCTGGGAAAATACACCTTAAACACGGATTTCCCCTAGCATCCACATTCTTAAAGGAAAAGTTAAATGAGTTATAGGACGAAATAGTAAAACTATACTAGTTGAGGCTTTCAACTATTCTCTCTCAGAACTAGATAAATCTAACAAAAAAAATAAGAAAGAAACTAAGGAGATGAATAGAATTTTAGAAAAGTTAAATATAATAGATGTCTGGAGAAAACTGAATGGAAATAGAGAGGGATATGCCTTTTCTGGAGGGCAATTTGGAGTTATGTCCAAAGGGACATAAAAGAATGCATACCTTAACCACTACTAGGACTGTATCACAAAAAAGATTTTAAAAAATGGGAAAGGACCAGTTTGTAGAAAAATATTTATAGCAGCTCTTTTGTGGTGGCAAAGAATTGGCAACTAAAGGAATACCTCTCAATTGGAGAATGGCTGAAAAAATTGTGGTATATGATGGTCATGAATACTATTGTGCTATAAAGAATGATGAACAGGTTGATTTCAGAAAAAGCAAGAAAGACCTACATGAATGATGCAGAGTAAAATAAGCAGAACCAGGAAAACATACAGAGTAACTGCAATATTGTGGAACAATCAAAAGTGATAAACTTTGCTACTAACAGCAACATAATGATCCAAAACAATTCTGAGAGACATGAAAAAGAATGCTATCCACCTCTAGAGAAAAAAATTGTTGGAGTGAAAGCATATGATTTATCACTTGTTTATTTGGGTATATGTTTTGGGGTTTTGGTTTTATAAGATTATTCACTTATAAAAATGAATAATATGAAAATGTTTTCTGTGATAATACATGTATAATCCAGATTGAATTGCTTGTCAGCTCCAGGAGGAGGGAAGGTAGAAGGGAGAGAGACAATATAGATCATATAATTTCGGAAACCTTGTGTGGAAATTTGTTATTAAAAATTTTTAAGTTAAAAAAAAAGATGATAGTCTTTGTTGGTATATGATGTAGTCTATTTACACCTACTATACACTTATTACTTCATCATCCTTTGGTTGAACTAAAATTTAAGTTGTTAATGCTTATAGTTGATCTTAAGAACTGTTCTCATACCCTTTACCCTCTTATCTGCCATTCTGTCACCATAACTGTGGGTATAGAGGGGCTATATAGGACTGAGGCCCATTCTGTATTGTTACTTGACTCATGAGTTGTCATGGACTGAGAAATCATTCATGTTTACTCTGTCACAGGGGTGATACACAAAACTTTCTCCAGCAGTGTAGAACCCGCTTGTTCTTTGCTGGCATTTTCTTTGAAAACCAACGATCCCCTTTACACTATGCTAACATCTTAAGGTTGGACTTTAAAGAATTCTGACATTTAAAAAGATGGCATTTTGTTGCAAATGGCAGCTTAGCATCATTGAAAACAATTTTTAGTTCCCTACTATGATCTAGTCTAAACTCTTCCTTATATTTGATACAGTATCTACCTTATTGTTCACATATAATGTTTGATCAAAATAGATTGCATATATGTATAATATACATATGTCAAGTATATTATATTAATTTATTAAATATAAATGTAAAATATATTTCATATATGCACTCATTGTTACATTATAGTATGGCAAGTTATAATATCACAGTATAGTGTTGCGTAATATCATATTATGTGTCATATTATATTATCATAGCATATCTTATTAATAGGCTTCCTATCCAGATGCATGGCATAATATGAGCAATATACATTTTTTTGTCCACTTTGGTTTTTGAATTTCAGTGGTTGAACCAATCTTTCAAATAATTATTAATTTCCTCGAGTTCAAATTCAGCTTCAAACATTACAAGCTGTGTGACTCTGGGGTCACTTAGTCTCTGCCTCGGTTAAATTATTTGCAAAATGCAGATAATAATAGCACCTACCTCCCAGGATTGCTGTGAGTATAAAATGAGATGGTATTTGTAAAGCATTTTATAAATTTTAAAGACCTATAAAAATGTTATTGATGATGATAATACTAACTTGTAGTGGTAGCTGTAGCAACAGTAATAGTATCTATGAACAGTTAAAACCAGAAATGGGGTATTTGACAACCAAAAGACCTCCAGGCACTACTAGTACACTGCCCCTACCCTCCCGCTCCCCACTTAGCCACATTTCTTTTCTATTTCAATGTGCAGAATCAATCCCCTTTTGCATCCAGGCACACAGTCCTCAGAAAGAAATGCCATCCTGGGAGTTCCCCCCCACCCCAATGAATGATTGCTCCCTTGGTTTAGGCACTGCAGAAAATGTAGTTGGACAGGCATGCCTCTATTACACAAATGAATTGGTAATTCATAATGAAATCTATTTTCATCTTGATGTTCTTGCTAATAACCATGTAAAAAGGTTTTTAGCAATAAGTACAATGCTTTCAAATTACTCATTTTGACATTCATACTTTAGATCTAACAGCTGTTGGAATTAGTAAATCAAACCATGGTAGATTCACACTCATATATACATATATACATATATGTGTGTGTATTTGTATACACTTGTGTATGTATGTATACATTTCTGAGATTTTTAGTGTATTTTTATCTCTTTACTAACCTTATGTACACTTCAGGAACTCTCACCAAAGGAACAGCACTTTTTTTAAAATGAAAGGACATCTCAATTAAATTATATAATCAGACTACCAGGATCCCTTCCCTTTATAGTCTTGTAAATCTGAATTTTCTTATATTGAATATTCTCAACCCTAGACCTACACATTTTTGTGATAAATGTTTGCCTTTTCCCACCACATTTCTTTAAAGATAAATTGTTGTTATGATTAAAATTCTCTGGAGACTGTATATTAACTTACAATTATTTATTAGCAAAAGTTAGAGAAAATCACATGATCACCTGGCTATGCCTAATTAATCTGAATTTAACATACTGTCTACATTTGCTACCTAAAAGTAGTACCAGTGAGTCTCTAGCCCAAGAGTGCCAAAAGCCAAATGCATCTCCAAAAAGCCCTCACTTCCTCAGTCCTCTTTCTCATTAAAGCCATCTACATCACTCCTTCTGGGTCTCCCTGGTTAGACAGACTTAACCTCAGTGTAGCTCGGAGCCCCATCTTCCAGACACCAGTAGTCTCATGGAACTAAAGACCAGGGAGCCATGAGTGCCCAGTCAAAGGGTAGGGCTGATATCAATCAAAATGGGTTTTCAAATAGAATAAGGGGTAAAATTTATATTAAATTCACACATTGTACAATTCTTAACTTCACAAAATACTAAGAAAGCTGGCTATTCAATCACAGTGCATTGTATTGGTATGTAATTATCATTCCAAACACTTTTTTCTAGAACCTTCTTTTCATTCCCTTTGCCTTCTGAATAAGTATAAATTCCTTAACCTAGTGTTCAAAGTCCAAACTTCAATCTTGAAATCCCAGCACCAAGACGGTTTCAATCAGCACCAGTGACAGATACATAGCAACATTAAGGTTTGAAAAACACTTTACAAATATTCATCTTAATAATCCTGGAACTATTATTTTCATCTTAATAACCCTGGAACATAGATACTCTTATTATCCCCATTTTGTAGATGAGGAAACAGAGGAGGACTAAGTGATCTGTCCAAGGCCTCACAGTGTCTGAAGCAAGATTTGAATTCAGATCTTTCTGTACTCCTTTGTACTTCTCCATTATACTGAGTGTTCCCCCCAACTTTTCAGTTTCCTTTTGTGTGTCATCTTTCCCCATTAAACTGTAAGCTCCTTGAGGGCAGGGATGGTCTTTCTATTTTTATAATTTATCCCCAACACTTAGCACAGTGCATTTCATAGAGTAGACACTAAAGAAATACTTAAGAAATACTTATTGATTAGCTGACCAACTCCAAGTCCAGGGCTCTGAGATCCACTGAGCCACCTAGTTGCCCTACAACCATACAAAACTGTTCTGGGCCCTCCTCCAGCATCTATACCACCCTGGCCATTTGCCAAATTGATGTTATACCAATTTATAGGAATAAATAAGATTCTTCTAAAATACAAGAGAGACTACTGGAAAGTACAAAAGGAGTCAGTATAATCTAAACACTGAAATTTGGAATCACCAAAAACTATGTAGAATTTCCCAAAGTTTGGGGGCATATTATTCAAGTTTCTTATAATTAATAGCACCCCTCATGGGCATACTCCAATGCTCCACAGTATTTCACAAAACTCTAAAATCAGAAGATACTTTCAGTCAATTCAAATGGCATTTTCCTTTGGATCCTATCTTGTTATACTCTGATCCTCATAAACCAGATTGTGAGCTTCTGCTTTTTTGTACTCCCAGCACTTAAAACAGTGCCTGACACATAGGAAGTGTTTATTATTATTATTATACTCTTATCTTCCATCTTAGAATCAACAATACTATGTATTAGTTCCAAGGCAGAAGAGTGGTAAGGGCTAGGCAGTGGGGGTTAAGTGACTTGCCCAGGGTTACACAGCTGGGAAATACCAGAGGTCAGATTTGAACCTAGGACCTCCCGTCTTTAGGCCTGGTTCTCAATCTACTGGGCCATCCAGATGCCTCCAGAAGTATTTATTAATGCTTGTTTACATGACTTGATGAGAACTGAGCATGGTAGAGACAATATGACAGTGAGATCTATCCATTCATAGGCCTACGTATTGAATGATCCACACGCCTGTGCATATTTCTTCTGTAAATTAATCTTAACAGAAAAAATTACAATAATTAAGGAAAAGAGATTATATGTGGTCAATGTCATGTTTGAGTTTTGAAGGTGTTGCCTTAAGGTGTTTAGCACCCTGACATTGTTCTATTGGATAGATAATTTAACTAGTCCATGATGTACTCAGTGCTTATTATAAATATCCCATTAGGGGCAGCTGGATAGCTCAGTGGATTGAGAGCCAGACCTAGAGATGGGAGGTCCTAGGTTCAAATCTGGCCTCAGACAGTTTTCATCTGTGTGACCCTGGGCAAGTCAGTTGACCCCCATTGCCTAGTCCTTACCATTCTTCTGCCTTGGAGCCAATATACAGTATTGACACCAAGATGGAAGGTAAGGGTTTAAAAAAAATAAAACAAACAAATAAATAAATAGACAAGTAACCCATTGCTGTTATGTTTGTAATATTCAAATACAGTTGTGCCCCACCTATCCACTGATTTAGTATCTGCTGATATAGTTACATGTATTAACGGCAGGTATTTTCTTATAGCCATGGTTTCAGTCTTCCATGATAGGTCTTAGAACTTGTCCCCCATGGATATAGGAACAGGTATTTGCCTCCCACACCTTACTCCTTTTCCCATAACCAGTCTACTGTTTCCAGTTAACAAACATTTATTAAGTAGCTACTATGTACAAAGTATTGTGCACAAGGAACTCACGATCTAAAGGGAAGGCAACATAAAAACAACTATGTATAAATAAGATGTAGAAAAGATAAATTGCAAATAATCTTAGAGGAAAGAAACTACCATTGACAGAAATAAAAACAAACAACTTCTAAAGAAGGTGGAATTTTATCCACCACCTGAAAGAAGACAGGAAAGGTAAGAGATGGAGATGAGAAAGGAGAACCATGCAATGACAACCCTATGCTACTTGTTGGGGAACAGCCTTGCTACAGACATATTCTTCTGCCAAACTTTCCTCACTTAAATTCACAGAGATTATGTGCCCAGATTGTGCTGTGAAAGACATCAGAGGCATCTCTCTAACCATTTCATTTTATTGGTAATAAAATTGAGGACCCAGAAGCTTGTGGTTTTTTTTTGTTTGTTTTTTTTTTGTTTGTTTTTTGGTCACAGTTACTCAGGCAGGAAATATCAAAGGCATGAAATAAGTGAGTAGGGGAACCTACAAAGTCTCTAGATATTGGGTTGAAGATTGAGCCAGCACTTAAAACCCGGTGTTGGTCTTCCCACAGTATGAAGCCAAGTTGGCTATTCCATTCTAACAGGCAGCATCTGAACCAAGGTCCTCTGCTTTCAGCGATAGTGTTCTTTCCATTGCTCAGCTTCTTGTCTGTTTTGTGTTTACCTTGCAAATCCTCTCCCTGTTGCTCTTTCATGGTAAAAGTGGTGTTGGGCAATGTTCTGCTCTAAATCTGGGAAAATCAGTCTCTGAATTATTGAGAGTTCTGGCTGTGGTTAAGTGCCTAACTTTAGCCTTTATGCTGCGGTGCCTTTGGGTAATTTTCAAATTAGGAAGATGATCACTTGAGCAAATTTCCCAACATGCTTAGAGATAAGATGAATGTTATCCTTATGGTTATAGGCTGTCAAATAGAACTCTGGTCTTTTATTGTTGTACCATATAAAAAGGAATGCAGTCACCTGGAAATATTGCTAACTAGAACTGAATCAAGTGATACATGTGTGTAATATTGTGAGTATTTGAAATTTTCTATTGCTAATCAATAACTAGATGAATTCCAAAAATTTCAATTCTACCAAGTTTTTAAACTGTTTTAAAAATAAAGATGAATATTGCTAGTGTTTTCTGAAACTGAAGTTTTATATGACAGTTGTTATGTGATGATATCGTGCCTTATGTGACATTTGTTTCACCTAAGGAGAAATATTTCATTAGTGTCAAAAATATTGCCTACTGTAGATCCCAGTGAAACCTTACCAACATTTAAATCCCATTAGCAACTCCCCCACTGGAGGGGGAGCTGATTTAATTGGGAGTCAACACACATTTTAAACCTCTCTGGGAAAAAAAAATCAGAATCTTAGGACCTGAGCATGATTAACCGAAAAGTCTTTCTATGGCACTATGAGGAATAATTAAGCTGTAAATTTCATCTTTGTTTGCCAAATGAGAAACATATTTTTTGCCATGGATTCTTTTCCCCCCACCCCCAACATTATCTGTCTAGATAAATATAATTAGGTAATGGATGATGGTTTGTTAGCATTTTATTTCTTCTGTTTGCAAGGGCATTAAGAGTGATGATAAAACTCACAACAAATATGGTCGGTATTGGAATTTTTGGAGGAGAAAACGTGACTTTTATAAAGTAAATGGACCTGGGACAAGCCTTCTTACAAATTAAGTCTTCCTCTATTCTGAACAGGAACAGAGAGACTTCTAGCTTGGCTGATTTACATACACTAATTGCTAGTTCCCATTAAGTACTGGGTGGTCACCTGCACAATTTAATTAATAAATTATCACTTTTTTGTATCGTTATTTACACATGCCAGGAAAGAGTCAAAATAACTTTAAGGCCTTGTCTACACTAACAAAACAAAGTAGATAGTCATTATCTAGATAATCGAAGCCAAAATATTTTTGCTGGGAAAGTATTGATAGTTGGAAAAAGAATTTTTTATCTTCAATGTATCTATGATTTCCATACTTTTATATGTTTTATTTGGCATGTAAAGACAAAGACTAGATGTTTTGAATATGAAGCTTGATTATCTTTTTCCTTATGTACCACCTGGTATAGCAACCAGGTGCTATGAACCCATTTACCTGCAAAGAATTAAGGTTTCTTAGAAATCTGAGAGCTTTTCATTTCCCTCTGTTAGCCACATTGCAATTGACTTGTTGGTCTTAAGGCTAGTATTTAATGTTACCCAAAGGATCACAACCCGTATTCAATTTAGTGGGTAAGTCCTAAGAAGCAGTCTGAATCACATAGTGACTAACCTACACAACCAGAAAATATAAGAAGTAGAAGTCGAACCCAGATTTTCCTGATGCTAAACTCAGTATTCTATCAACTACACTATGAAAGTTATAAGAATTAAATCTATAAAAATAGTGAAACTATTTGTTCATAGCATTCTTAGACTCTTAGCTGGGTTACCTATTTGTATCCTCCTAGTTATGATCTTTCTAAGCCAGTGGCCTCCTAAGTGGGGTCTCTAGCACCTTTGAGGGATATAGCATAACCTCAAGAGATGTGTGGTCAGTCAAGAGGAAAAATAGGAAGATGTAAATACCGTTTTATCCACCCCACCCCCAATGATAGCCAGGCACAGGATTTGTCCCCAGCAAAACCATTAGCCTCTTCACCAATTATCTCCTGAAACTCTCACATTCTACTTTCTTCCCCTTCTGCCTCAATGATGATCTCTCTCAGTAGTTATCACCTAGCCACCATCCAGGTACCTGCACTAGGATTTGTACAGGTATCATTGGGAAAACTCGTATACACACACACACACACACACACACACACACACACACACACACACACAGAATACCCATATCTTGTCTGGCTAGGTGACCTGAGGACTACGAAAGGTATCTTCTAGCTAGCTCTTTGTTCTAAGCCAGTAGCTTGAGAGGAAGAGTCCTCAATTTTTTCTGAGATGAAGTGAGTCAGACATGGTGGATAAAGCATACATGAGTTGCTAACTGCAAAACAGATTTCATCACATTATCTTTTCCCTCGCATCCTCCCCTCTTATAGACTTCTCTATTGTAGTCAGTGGCACCATAATCCTTCCAGTCATATCCAAGTTTGCAAGCTAAGTATCAGTCCCAATTCCTCACTCTCCCTCTCCTTCCATATCCAATCTTTAGACAGATCTTGTCCTTTCTACTTCTAAGGCATATCAAGTACCTACCCCCTTCTCTCTATTCATATAGCCACCACTCTAGTGCAGGCCTTCACAGCCTCTCACCTGAACTCATATCATATCCTCCTATTTGGAGACCCTGACTTAACTCCTACATACAGGTTAAAAAAAATGATTTTCCTAAAATGCACATCTGACCATGTCATTCTCAAAAAGCTTTAGCGACTCCTTCTTAATTAATTATTTCATTTTTATCTCATCATTTAAAAATTACTATTTCATGTGTTTTAAAATACATGTAGGAGACAACTGGGTAGTCCAGTGGATTGAGAGCCAGGCCTAGAGATGGGAGGTCCTGGGTTCAAATATGGCCGCAGACACTTCCTAGCTTTATGGCCCTAGGCAAATCATTTAATCCCCATTGTCAAGCCTTTACCACTCTTCTGCCTTGGAACCAATACATGGTATTGATTCTAAGATAAAAGGATAGGTTTTTTTAAAAAAATAAAATAAAATACATATAATTCTCAGAACATTCTTACATGTATATAATAGAAATAAACAAATATGTCCTGGGAGTGCTTGAAAATTTTTTACAGTCGATCAAATCAAATCAAAAAAGTTTGGAGGCTGGTAGCCTAAGTAGCTTCTAACTCAATGTTTCCCCTGATATTCCTTCTCCATGTAAGCCTGGACTCTAGTGACCTGTTGCCCCCATTACCTTTCTGATCCATAACAACAAAGATTCTGCTTCTTTTATCTCATTACCTCAAACTCTCCTCCCAACCTAATGCTTTCCACAAGATATTCCCCAGGAATTTAAGAGTGTAACGTCAAAGCAGAAGAGCCTATGTTATGTGCAAGGGGCTGTTTCCTTTTACTGTGTGGCTATAATGCTGGACTTAGAGTCAGGAGGAATCCTTACACACTTATGAGTTGTGGGCAAATCACTTAACCTGCTTGCCTAAGTTTCTTCAACTGTAAAATGGGGATAATAATAACATCTAGCTTGTAAGGCTATTATAAGAATAAAATAAGACAATATTTGTGAAATGTTTAGCACAATCCCTAGACTTAGTAGGTGCTTATTCTCCTTTTCCTTACCTCTTCCCTGCTTCCTAGTATCTTTCTCCAATATTTCATCCTTCTGTTTCCCTCAAATGTTGTATGCTTAAAACTTTAGTATAATGTAGTAGGACTGATCAAGGGAACTTGATTATGGTGTATATCCTAGTCATGTACTATCACTGAGGGAAACATAGTTTTCTAGGATGACAAATGCAAGTACCAACTTGTCTCCAGAGCAAGGTGCTGTGTGGTATCTATTCTCATTCTTTAGTCATCTATAGGAGCTACAAAAATTGCTCTGTCCCTGCTTTTGAGAGTCCTTATGCCTTGGGATGTTTTCTAGCATTTTCTCTTTCTTTAGATTCTTGAAAGGGGATAAAGGAAGAGAGAGAGTTCACAATCAATGGGAGGGAAAGTTGCAACGTAAAAGGGTCCATCCAAACAAGAACCATTTCCACTCTTGTACAGACCATGAGGAAAGTGATTTCAACAGAATCTAAGGTTTATCTGCTCCTCCTTGCTAGATTTAAAAAGCCATGAGCCTTTCAGAAAAAAAAAAAAAGGGGGTCTTACAAAGTGAATGATAATCAGATAGGGAATGATTGGACAAATCTTACTAAAGAAACAAAATGAAATTCTACTGTACAATACAAGATGAAGTGTTCAGAGAAACCTAGAAAGAGCTATATAAATTGATGAAGAGTGAAATTAGCAGAATCAAGAAAAATAAACATGTAAGCTGTAGCAATGTAAATGAAAAGATCATTTAAAAGAAGCTGAGTGCATGCAGAGACATTACCATTGTGTGAAAGCCTCAGAAGCAGAGATTAAATTCTTCTTCTCCCGCCCCACCAAAAAAGCAATAATATGAATCCTGTAGATGTTATAAATTGATACACATTGCCAGAATTTTTTATGTAAAGGTCCCTAAATCCAATACTGTTGTGTCAAGGAAGAATGTTCTTGATGAACCTTCAAAATGTTGGGATCTCTTTCTGTTGAAAGCAGATGCTTATTGGGAAAGAATTATGCAGGAAGGTAAAAATTTTTTCCTTTTAAAAGCTGGGGCAAGTCAGAAATATGTGAAACTGGTGGTGTCCTTACACATGGCAGAATGTGAGGTAGAAGTACTCCATGTTTTAATTTGTTTTGATATAATTATGAAAAGTAATTAAAGTTGTATTTGTCACAAAGAAATAAAGGGAGCTGAGCTCTGAGTAATTGTAACAACTCATCCTAGTTCATCAGAATAAATAATGAAACTCTTCTCCTTCCTTTCATCAGGCAACTGAGAGATTATAAGGACAGAATATTGCCTACATTGTAAGATACAGTAACTTTCACAACTGCTTTTTAACCGTTTTGCTTTTTGTTACAGAGACAAATTTAGTTTTTTTTTTAAACCCTTGTACTTCGGTGTATTATCTCATAGGTGGAAGAGTGGTAAGGGTGGGTAATGGGGGTCAAGTGACTTGCCCAGGGTCACACAGCTGGGAAGTGGCTGAGGCCGGGTTTGAACCTAGGACCTCCTGTCTCTAGGCCTGACTCTCACTCCACTGAGCTACCCAGCTGTCCCACGAATTTAGTTTTGAAGAAGAAGGTAGAAGAGATGACATATCCAAAAATGACTGTAATATTAAGAGAAAATACATCAATAACATCCTTTAAAAAAAAAAGAAAGTGCTTTCTAAAATCCTATAAACCAACAAATTAATCTCATATAGAAACTAATTGTGGTTGTGGGCATATGAATCAAGAATTATAATAATAAACATTTATATAGTATCTTAAGTTTTGCAGAGCCCTTTACAAACATCTTCACAACAATTCTGGGAGACAAGTGCTATTATTATCCCCATTTTACAGGTGAGAAAATGGAGACAGACTGAGGTCGAGCAGCTTACCTAGAGTTACACATCTTAGCAGGGTCTTCCTGACTTCAAGGCCAGCACTCTGTCCACTGTGCCACCTAGTTAGTTACCTTTCTGTCAGATAACACAATCAGTCCCCAACTCTGGAAAGTTCAGTTTGAGAGCTGAGTAGAAAGAAACTTGAGGGAGGGAGACCAACCAGAAGACTTTTGCAATAATCTATGTATGAGGTAGTGACAAAGTCAGAGGACAGAAGTAGGGGTATAGAACAGTTTTTTTTGTTTGTTTGTTTTTGTAGCTAGAAATGATAAGATCTGGCAACTAATTGGATGTGGGACATGTGAGAGATATCTTCTAGTAATTCTGGTCTTACTGGGCCTGTTCCCCTACTGACCTCTTGTAGGATGTAACCTCTGCCAGACTTGCTATTTCTACGAGGCGTTGTTTTTGGTTAGTTCCATGATCATTGCTAGGGGTGACTCCAGTAGACACAAAATTGAGGAAACTTTATCTGATTTTACTTTCTAACTTCAGCTGGAGTGTTCTATTCTTCACAAAAGAAAGAATGGCGACTACAATCATTCGTTTAGCTAAAGGTCAGCAGCTTTCAGCTATTGCCCTTTTAGAAAAAGACAAAAGTCCTATAACAGTAATGAGACAACGGAGGAAAAAAACCTTTGATGACTTTTCATCCCTTAAGGGGCCTGGATCTGTTTTTCTGAGTCTTGGCTAGAATGAGAATTTCTTTGCCAAAAGAAGAATCCTCATCCCAAGCTAAGATATTTGGAACACAGCCATAACCTCTTCAATAAACTTAGTCCTTAGGCCTGACCAGAAATGTACTATATAGGCAGTTTATATAGGTTCGTTAGAGCTGATTGTTAAATTTTCACTGTGAGTATTTATACCTCAGAAATTGGAAAATGATAAAAATCACATTTGATTGTTTTTGATTGCCCAGGCTTAAGAAAGTAATGAGGAAAATGTTAATAATATTGATTAAACTATAAAATGTGCTATGTATTTTTAGTGCCAGTCGACAAACATTTACCAACACATTCCTAGGCTTAACTATATCTTTCTACTTTGTCTTTTTCCCTAGGCATCAAGGCATGATCTCTCCAAGAAGTCTCTAACTTGGGGCCAGAAAGCTCATATAACTACTGGTTTAATTTTCAATGACTAACACACACCCATTTAGTGGTTCCTCTTCCAATAAGCTGCCAAAGGCTTTTGAAGTTCTCAGTCTAGAATTTCCAATCACTTCATTTAAAAAAAACAACAACTAGGAAAAACAGTTTTAAACCAGGTGAAAAGGTCATGGTTCTCTCCCTGCCTAACCGAATTCTTCAAAATAGGGCTGGGGTGGAGTATATGTATGTGTATGTATATGTGTGTGTGTGTGTGTGTATGTGTGTGTCTATAGTATGGCTATATGCATATGTATACATGTGAAAATACATTCAACAAAACGTTGAGCCCATTCTACATAAGAATTTTTCCTGGAACTAAGGTCAAGCTCACTGGTTTCTTGGAGAGAGAAAAGCCCTCACTTTAAATATAACTTAGTTCTTTTGTCATTCTTGCCCATAACTTGCCAGGGGAATTTTAAGCGTGGTCTTTTCCCAGTTTTAAAAATATTCCCAGTTTCTCCCACCAATCTCCATATGGCATAGTGTCTAGTCATCTCACTTTCTTAGTCAGTCAGTTGCAGACATTCTCCAATTTGCCCGTGTCTTTCCTGTTTAGCCTGAGGAATATATAAAAATAAAAATGAAAGACTAGCTGCCTTCAAGGAGCTTACATATCAAAATGTCATCCTAGAAATGGTCTGGGCCACTGAGAAATTAAGTGACTCACCCACAGACACACAGCTGGGCTTTATAATGGGCTCTTTCCGAACTCCAAGACAAGTTCTGACTCACAAAAAAATTTGTATTTGGTTAGAGAGATTTTTAATCCTCTCTGTAGTTATATGTTTATAGAGACATAAATTTTAAACTTAAATCTTAAAAAACAACAAACATTTGGCTTCTTTATCTTAAAAGGCTGCCAATGTCTGTGTTAAAATCTCTAGCTCTGTTTTTTAAAAAATTATCTATCATCTGCACATTGGTGCCAGACCATTATGGTTACCTTCCCCACTCTTTTCTGGTTACTGCCTCCAGACCATCACTGGACATTTCCATTTTGATACTTCTTTCTATGCTCTATGTGGTCTGACAATCACATCTCTTCTGCTTTCTACCTTTCCATTTTTAGTTCAAAGCAAACTTGATCTGATCAGTAAGTCTCCAGGGCCAATACATTCTTCTTAGCCTTCATTATGTGCACTCCATCCCTAGGCAAAAGTCCATCATTCCTACACCTTAAACTGTGGTCCAGAAAGCCAAATCCTGTTCTCCAACATAATCTTCTTAGCCACCTGTTCACTTCCCATATCTGCCTTTCTCTTTTAAAGAGAAGCAATGATTTTTCTTCAATCAGCAGCAAAGATGAAAACACCACCTGCGCCACCAAATCCTTCAGTTTCCTGCTGAGGCCTTTGTAATCCCTGGAGATTATTTCCATGCACACAGCTCTTTCCTAGAGTTTCCTCTGCATTCACATAGGGACTCAGTCATCACGGAGCAGAGTCTTTTTGTCATTCCCACATACTCTGAGCCATAATTTCCAACTCTACCTTTCTTTGGTGTGACCTCTGGGGAGATTTTTCTCTTTTCCCTAACATTATAGAAAAGCAGGCTACAAACCTCAACTTTATTCGCAAGATGATGTGCTGAATCCAGCCTGGCTAGTCTTCCAAACCTATCTGGAAGTAGATAATGTGTCCCTATCATTGGGTCTTCAGTTCACTTTCATAAGGTACTGGGTTAATTTATGCAAGTCAAAACTATGAAAAATAACTACATAACAGCAAAAATATGAAAAGCAACTACAATGGATGATATATATGTATTTTATATATTATCTATATTATACATACGTATATATGCCTTCTCAGGTATGGAAATTGAATTGATTTAATTACTAATATTATAAGGTTTTTTTAAGTGGAAAAAATCAAGGATATTACTTTTCTTAATTGAAATTAGAATATGATAAGAAAATAAAGAGCTATTTATCTGGAAATAGTCAACATTTCAAGAAAATAGTGTATTTATTTAGTGGCTGAAATGTTAACCAAAGTTATCTGTTCAATACATGAATCATGGATTGCTGTTTTGCTCTTTGCCAACATGGAACCCCTAGAGGCAGCAAAAGAAAACTCTACTTAATGTGACACCTCGAAACAGGCACAAGTCACATTATTGCCTCAAACAGAGAAGAGCCTGGCTCAAGCAGAGATGATAAGCCTGTTTCAGGAAGTCATAAACATAAATAAGCTTATGTAAGGTAATTGGTAGGCTTGTGGACAAGACTGAATTAGGACATGACTGTAGAGAATTTCTACACTGTCCTTTTTTGGTATTGCTAATTCTAAAGGGAATTATGTATTGACATTGATGGCTCAAGCTAAGAAATTCATGCAATTAGTCCTTTACTTAGAAAGTATAAATAATACTACTTGTTTTCTTGTGATTATGTTCTCTGGTATTAATGTGACAACTGCATTATCCTTTTATTTTTGCACTTCGGCTATGGAAAGTTTTATTGTCCAGATAACTACAAAGCTATTCAACATTCTGTTTTGAAGGGTTTGTTTCCATTTATTTTGTGGGATAATGAAATTGAGGCTTATTTCAGAAAAAATACTATGTATATTTTCTTCTACTATATGAAGAGTACAGCAGGAATGTTCAATTTTTAAAAATTTATTTATTTGCTTGTGGCATTTAAATATCATTAACTCCCTCTCTCTTTTCCTTCTGCTATAAGAGAAGGCATCATTTGACAAAAAAGATATATGTATATATAAAACAATGTCATTTCTATTTATCAGTTCTGTCTCTGAAGGTGGAAATGCACACATCATTCTTCAAACAATATTTCTGTTACTGAATATCATGTTCTCTTGTATTCTACTCATTTCATTCTGAAATTTCATGTAGATCTTTCCATGTTTTTTCAAAGTTAATCTGTTTGCCATTTCTTATTGTACAATGGTATTCCATCACAGTCAGATGTCACAACTTTTTTGGCTATTTCCCAATTGATGGACATCCCTTCAATTTCTAGTTTTTAGCCACCACAAAGAGAACTACTATAAATATTTTAAAACATATAGGTTCTTTTTCTTTTCCCCTAATCACCTTATGAATAAAACTAATAGTGGTATTGCTGGGTTAAAAGGTATACTCAGTTTTATAACTTTCAACATAATTCCAGGTTTCTCTCTAAAATGGTTGGATCAATTCATAGTTCTACCAACAGTGTGTTAATGTCCCTATTTTCCCAAATCCCCTCCAACATATGTCATTTCACCTCCTTTATCATTTTAACCATTCAGATAGGTGTGAGATGATATGTCAGAGTTGTTTTTATTTTAAATCTCTCTAATCCATAGTGATTTAAAGTATATTTAATACATTTATATTTAGCCTTTATTTATTCACCCCAAAACTGTCATTATATATTTTGACTATCAATTGGGGAATGGCTTATATTCTTCTATATTTGACAAAGTTATCTCTATATTTCAGACATGAAAACTGGAAAGCAGTCTGGCAGAAACTAGATATAGGGCAATATCTTACACCATTTACTAAGATAAGAAAGATAGAAATGGATAGGCTTAAAGGAAGACATTATAAGCAAATTAGAACAGTGAAAATATTACCCATCAGATTTATGGATAGAAGTATTTATGAATAAATAAGAAATGTGAGAAATAAAGAAATTGTGAGATATAAAATGGATACTTTTGACTACATTAAATTAAAAAGAAGGTCCAATTTTTGAAGGCTCTAACATAAAAGACTCTAAGTTCTTATGACTGGAACAATGGAAAGATGATTGGATTTGGAATCAGAGGACAAGTGGCAACATAGTATAATGGATAGGACATGTTTTTCTGAAGTCTTGAAGACCTGTGTTTAAATCTCCCCACACCCTGAGCAATTCAATTAATTGCTCTACCCTTCAACAACCTCATCTAGAAAATAAAGGGATTTGGACTCAATGACCTCTAAAGTCCCTTCTAGTTCTAAATCTTTGCACTAGGCCTTGGAATCAAATCCCAACTGCTATTCACTACCTATGTGACTGAGCTAATTATTTAAACTCTCTGGATGTCGGTTTGCTAATCTACAAGACAAGAGGATTTCTAACTCTAAATTTATGATCCTATGAAATGATATTTCTTCATAAGGCTTTCCCCAATTCTTAAAATTTGAAGAAAGATTTCTCTTTTATGAACTACCATCACAGATCTCATTGCATTTTCTTTCCCCCAAACCTACTCCTCTTTTGAATTTCCCTATTTCTGAGGAAAAGTACAACTATCCTTCTAGGCACCCACTGTCAAACACTGTTATCTTTTTTTTTTTTTTTAAGACTTAGTCTCCCAATCTCACTAAAGCTGGAAGTACAAGATTTAGTGCTATTCCAGTGGACACAAAAGCTTTCTTACTCTGCTCAGTTTCTTACCTGTACCAGTTTGTTTCTCTTTAGGTAACATGGTAACTTCCTGCTTCTGGGATAGGTAGGTGAATTGGACTTAGAGTCAGGAAGATCTGAGTTCAAATCTAGCCTCATGTACTTACTAACTGTATGGCCCTGGCAAATCATTTAAACTCTATCTGGTTTAGATTCTTCATATGTAAAATGGGGATAATAATAGCATCTACTTCTCATGGTTATTGTGAAGATGAAATGAGATAATATTTGTAAAGCACTTTGCAGATTTTAAAGTGCTATTTAAAGCTAGCTATTATTATTATTCATGCCATACTTAGAGCAAATATCCAATCCATTTAACTCACTACAGCTCAAAACTTATGTGTTCAAGAGATCTGTAAGCCTTAGCCTCCCCACTAAATAGGAATTAGAGGCCACCACTTTGGGCAATCAGAGCCATCTTTAACTTTTTACTGCCTCACTCTGCTTATCCAGTTCATTGCCAAATCTTATTGTTTCTACCTCCACATCTCTTGATTTATCCTTTTTTCTCTCCTCATACAACCACACCTTTTCATTCAGGTCCTCATCATACCTCATTTTCTCCTTTCATCATCTCCCCCTATTCCAATCCAAATAACACAAAACTGCCAAAGTGATATTCCTAAAGTATGGGTCTGAATATCTCACCCCTTTATTCAATAAACTCCAGTGGTTACCCTAAAATCAGATAGTTTCATCTTTTATCTCATGCCTTTTTGCTTTCTGTTTTAATTTGTATATAATAATAATATACATTATTATCATACATGTGTAATTATTAATGTGCATAACAATTAACATAATTACAAATACATAAAAATACATGTTCTGAATGTGTGTGATCAAAATTTTCTTTCTGAAAGGGTTCATGATCAAAAAAAATCTCCCCTACCCCCAAATTTATCAGTCACTTGAAAAGTAACCTGGGTCACGTGATGCCCAGAGTCACAAAATTTCTTTCACTGATAATCCTGGGGAGAAGCTTTTTGGTATTCTTGAAGTAATATAGGTTAACATTTTCAGAGCAGCTCCACATTATTTTGACTGTCTGAAAAATGATAAAATTTTTCACTTTGAAGAGAGAAGTCCTGATTGACCAAGGTAAGACCTTTGAGAAAGGGATTTTCACATTAAATTCCCGCAAGATTAAAATTCTGGGTGAGATTGTACTCTTTGCTCAGGAATGGGTCATGATGTATATAGAGTCTACTGAATGAGATCTATAATCTTTCCAAAAAATCAGTCTAACAATTCACACAGTAAAAAAAAAAAAAAAGTAGATCAAGAATGTTTATTTTCCAAAATAGGATTTACAATTGGATGGATAGCCCTTTAAGTTGATCCATCAGCACATAGCCCTTGGACAAACATCTGAGGTGGAAAATGAATGAGGTCCATGTTTTGTAAGAGGGAGACAATGGGCTGGATTTTATTTAGGAAATCATATAAACAGTTCTGTTGGATCTATAAGTCACCTTCCTTGGGGAATGAACATTAAATGAATTTTTCTTGTAGTAGAAAAATCCATTACATTGGATTGTTCCACAATTTTTCACTTTCTGTGTATAATGTTTTCTTGGTTCTGCTCATTTCACTCAGCATCAGTTCCTGGAGGTTCTTCCAGTTCATATAGAAATTCTCCAGTTCATCATTCCTTACAGCATAGTAGTATCCCATCACTATCATAAATCACAATTTATTCAGCCATTCCCCAATCGAAGGACATCCTCTCATTTTCCAATTTTTTTGCTACCACAAAGAGCAACTATGAATATTTTTGTACAAATATTTTTCATTATTATCTGGTTAGGGTACAAACCTAGTAGTGGTATTGCTGGATCAAAGGGTATGTGCATTCTTTTAAAGTCCTTTGGGAATAGTTCCAAATTGCCTTCCAGAATGGTTGGATCAATTCACAACTCCACCAGCGGTGTATAAGTGTCCCAGTTTTGCTACATACTCTCCAACATTTATTATTTTCCTTTACTTTCATTTGGCCAATCTGCTAGGCATGAGGTGGTACCTCAGCATTGTTTTGATTGGCATTTCTCTAATCAGGAGGGAGTTAGAACACTTTTTCATGTGATTATGGATAGTTTTAATTTCTTCATCTGAAAACTGCCTATTCATGACCCTTGACCATTTGTCAATTGGGGAATGGCTTGATTCCTTGTACATTGTACATTGACTTAGTTCCTTATGAATTTGAGAAATTAGACCTTTGTCAGAAGTTTTTTTATAAAGTTTTTTCCCCCAGTTTGTTGCTTCCCTTCTAATTTTGGTTGCATTGGTTTTGTTTGTACAAAACCTTTTTAATTTAATGTAATCAGAATTATCAATTTTACATTTTGTAATGTTCTCTATCTCTTGCTTGGTCTTAAATTCTTTCCTTACCCATAGATATGGCAGGTATACTATTCTATGTTCCCCTAATTTACTTATAATTTCCCTCTTTAATAATTATCTTGTTAAAGCAAAGTTGACTTGCCAATAGCTTTCTGTCCAAGATTTTCAGAGAATGATGTAGGATGCAAAATATACCCCCCATCTCTGGCCCTAAAAGGGTCTGAACATGAACCACTTTAATTGCTATAGTCCATAGACCTCCTCTCTTGTGGAAGTACCACTACCATGCCAACCAAGAAGCTGTACTTCTGCTAGAGTACCTTCCTCCTCACATTTGAGCTAACAGATAACCTAAATGAGGTCAGAGTAAAGATTCAAAAAAATGATGGATATATATCAGGTAAACAACATATTGGGCAGCTAGGTGGTACAGTGGATAGAGAGTGCTAAACCTTAATTTAGGAAGACATCTTTCTGAATTCAAATTTGGCCTCTGAAACTTACTAGCTGTGCAGTCCTGACCAATTCAGTTAGCTCTGTTTACTTCAGTTTCCTCATCTGTAAAAAGAACTGGAGAAGGAAATGGCAAATTGCTCTAGGCTCTTTGCCAAGAAAACCTCAAATAGGATCATGAAAAGTCAGACACTACTGAACCAACCAAATACCAACAAGCAATGTGGTCGCAGTTGAAAGTTGGCAATGTCCACTTTGTTATACCTGAAATTAACCTTAGGACCTTTCTTTCACCCTATAACTGGGCTCTAGTTCACTAGATCTTGTCAGATTCACTGATGTTAGGGAATTATGTCCCCTGGTCTCTGATGAAGGGATAGGATTATCAGTTTACCAAAAGATTCTGAGGGAAGATGTAATAAAAAGGAGACTGTTACTGGGTATCCTAGTTTCTAAAATTAACTTAATTGTAATATTG
The DNA here is from genome assembly GCF_016433145.1 of Gracilinanus agilis. Taxonomy (NCBI): domain Eukaryota; kingdom Metazoa; phylum Chordata; class Mammalia; order Didelphimorphia; family Didelphidae; genus Gracilinanus; species Gracilinanus agilis. The sequence continues at coordinate 580,291,725 of NC_058131.1, forward strand.
GCAAGCATATGAGGATCATCAAAATAGCCTTATCACGACTTCTTATAGTAGGAATAGGTCTTCATGCTTTGATGGATTCATGTGAAATGTTTCAAAGAGATGCAGTCTAGTTAAGATTAAGTTTAGGAACAGCTTTTAAATAAGACAATGTCGCAAAAAAACAACACATAACATGAACAAGAAGAATAGGTTAATGAGTTGTGGTTTCATTGGCCCTTCAGCAAGGTGGATAGCAAACTTTTAATTTAAGAGTTAAGAGTGTACCTAAGGCATAAAGAGATTAAAGGACTTGCCCATGGCACTGTATTGGAGGTAGGATCTGAACTTAGGTCTTCCTGATTCCAAAAAAAAAAAAAAAGATTCTATCCACTATAATTACCACTAACTCTCTAATAACAAAAAAATTCAATATTTATGTAGCATTTTAAGTTAGCTGACAGAGCACTTTCCTTATAAAAATGCTTAGTAGTAAATAATACAGGTGTTGGATTTAATAGATGAGGAAACAAAAGGTTAGAGAAGTGAAGTAATTTGTCAGAACAGAAATTTGAAAAAAGTTCTCCTTTCACCCTATAACTAACTCTGTCTTTATATTACAACATGCAAGTATTACTATCTTCATTTTACGGATAAATAAAATGAATCTTGGAAACGATAAGTAACTTACCTGAAATCACACAACTAAGTCTTAGAGGTTAAATTTGAACATAGGATTCTTTTCCCTTTTCTGTTCTGCCTTTCACAGAAGAAGAAGCAAATTATTATTGCTAGACAACTCTTCCTAGATAATACATTTTTTGTGTCATGAATCCCTTTAGATGTCTGAGGAAAACTAAGGACTCAGAATAATGCATAATGTAAAATACACAGGATTACAAAGAAAACAAATTATATTGAAATAGCTGCTAAAATACTTTTTATAAGTTCATAGATCTCAGATTTTAAGACCCCTGCTATATAGGCTTTTTGCATCAACTATATGGACCAGGTGGTACTGGTACCGCCTTCCCTCCCACTTATTTCATTGTTGCCACTATAGCTCTAAAGAAACTTGCCCCCATTTACTCTGAAAGCATAATACAACTGTTCCATTTCCTATACTCCACATTCCAACTAGACCCCTAAACAACTACCTGGGATAAGTCAAGCATTGTGAAAGACTTGCAATAGCATCTTGGCTGGCATATTTATGACATGAAATAGTCATAATTATTTACATGGATTCAGAGCCTCATTTTTCCCCTTCCCAAAGGCAGAATGGGCTATTGCAAGGTCAGCACTCATACTTAGAAGAAAATGAAAGAACTGACCACATTCTTACCCTTTAATGTCTTACACAAGACATGTAGACCTCTGGAGTTACGTGTAACATGTTCTTTTGCATATTCAGGTGGCAAAGCAAAGAAGTTGCAAACTGGGAAAAGAAAGTTATGATTTCAGGACTTTATTTCTATTTTGAAGGCGGTTAGGAATTGGGGGTGAAATCTTAACAGGTTCTTTGAGCAGATGTTAGAAATTAAAGGCACAAATCCTTTAGTTTAAAGTGATGTCATCTGAAATATTCAGACTTTTAATAGTGTATTATCTATCTTGAGTTTTAGCTTTAAATTCAAGTTCTGGTCATAAATCAGCCAAATCTTATCCCCTTTCTATATTAGAGGAATTCAGAGATGAAATTACCAGCATTACCAATTTGTTAAAAGTTGAATGCCTTCCATGTTCAATATTTTTTTAATAACTACAGTAAATAATGAGCCATTCTGAAGTATAATAAATGATCACTTCTAAATTTTAATGATAACTTGCCTTAGTTATGACTCTTCCAATGGCAATAGCCAATTAAAAAGAAGATCATACCTTCAGTATATACATATCATTTTTAAGACTATAAAGTTCTGGATCAAGTCCATTTGTTTAATTTATGGAAGTATGAAAGCCATTCTGGGTAATTTTTTTTATCATATTGATTCTCAACAATGATGCTGTATGCTTTTCAATACCTCCATTTGCCCATTTTCATTGATGAATGAACTCTTAATATTTTCTCTTATTCATTTCATTGTTGACCTGTTTTGTAAATAAATTCACCTGTTGAAGAACGTCAAATAGAAAAATAGATTTTGTCTATAAAATATCCTCCCAACATAGAAACAATTAAATCATTTGGTATCAGATGATAACCTTGTTTACCTCAAAGTTACTAATGAAAATAAATCATTAAGTGACCTTTAAATGGTAATAGATATGGAAATAGCATATTGAGAATTCTAATTGCATTGCTTTTCTGTTATTTGCATTCTATTAAGTAATTTACAATCCGGTATATCTAGAAATCCTTATAATTGTATTCCTCTGTCTTTCTCCTATTTCTAATATTGTTTTTACTTTGAAAATAAAATGTACATTTTATTCAGTATAAGCATACACCTTATCTTTTATGCAAAGGATTATGTAGAAATATCATCAGACAACATTTTGAAGAAAATCTCTAGACAGTACACTATTAGCACCCGCCTGGTTTATTTTACTTCAGACCATTTGAAATTTCCTAGTGCTTTTAATTTTCCTTTATGTTTTCTCATTATAATTATCTTAATAAATCAGAGAGAAATTCTCAGACACAGCATTTGCAGCTCATTGTCTACATGTATATATGTAGGTTCATAAGTCACGTAAGGGAGGGAAATAGTTCATTTTGGTCATCTTTTTCCACTCTCAGGAAAATGTTCAATCCTTTGAATTTTGAAAGAGGATGTAGAAAAGAATATGGTTTATTTTTACAATAACAAACAATATTGACAAAGTAGGTAGGGTGCCAGACTTGGAGTCATAATACAGTGCTAAAGGGAATATTATAAAACTCATCTAATCCAAACCCCCATTTATAGATGATAAAACTGACATCTAGAGAAATGAAGGGTCTTGCCCATAGTCTTAGAGGTGGTAAGTAACAGATCAGGGATTCAAATCTACGTCCTCTGATTCCAAAGCCAGTACTCTTCCCACACCATTTGCTACAATGGTGTCTTCCAAGAGGCCTAAAGACCTGATTTCAAGTCCTTCCTTTGATAAATTCTAGTTGTCTAACTATGGACAGGTTACTTAACCTCTTAGTTGGGAAAAGAGAAAACTCAGGTTAAGATTTGCCACTTTTCAAAAAACTGGAAAACGAGGGTATGCCCTTCAATCAGGGAATGACTGAACAAATTGTGGTATATGTTGGTGATGGAATACTATTGTGCTCAAAGGAATAATGAACTGAAAGAATTCCATGTGAACTGGATTGACCTCCAGGAATTGATGCAGAGTGAAAGGAGCAGAACCAGGAGAATGATATACACAGAGATGGATACACTGTCGTCAAATTGAATATAATGGACTTCTCTATTAGCAGCAATGCAATGATTCAGAACAATTCTGAGGGACTTATGAGAAAGAATGCTATCCACATTCAGAGGAAGAACTGTGGGAGCAGAAACAGAAGAAAAACAACTGCTTGAACACATGGGATGATGAGGATATGATTTGGGATGTAGACTCTAAACGACCACCCCAGTATCAATAATATGGAAATAGGTCTTGATCAATGATACAGGTAAAACCCAGTGGAAATGCATGATGACTATGAGGGGGGTGGGGGTGGGGAGAGAGAAAGAACATAAATCATGTAACCATGGAAAATTTTTCTAAAAAAATAAAAATAAAAATATTGATTCAAAAAAATAAAATTAAAAAATTAAAATAAAAGATTTGCCATTTTCAACAAATACAGACCGTTTTTGCTCCATGTAAATCTGAGGGAGTAACAAGATTGGGGGAAGAGAGAGAGAGAGAGAGGGAGAGAGAAAGAGAGAGAGAGAGAGAAAGAGAGAGAGAGAGAGAGAGAGAGAGAGAGAGAGAGAGAAAGGGAAGTTCTAAAACCCAAGATAGAACCAAAAAAAGATTGGTAACAAAAGAGTTAGTAGAAGCATTTCATCATCTGAGTGACTTTTTTTTCTTGTATTGAAAAGGTGGATCCAAATGCTTTAAGATTTTTAAAAGTTCAAAGACTATTGAGGATAATATTGCTTGCTATTGCCAGATATGTGAAAGAAAAAAGGAAGCCACTGTCCAGACATCTTTGAATAGCTTCATAAAAAGAGTTGAGTAGAAAACCCCCAGTGACAAAGGCTAGGTAAAGTGGGTGAGGAAGGGGCAACAAACTCCACACCTATGTTAATGTTATTGTACAGTAATGTGCAAACTTTATCATTAATATTACCTTTCATTTCATAATTCTGTGTGTTATCATGGTACATTTGTCTGCATTCTAGTAAATTTTATGACTTGCATAAAACTATTATTTTTTGTATGCCTTTCTTAAATAGGCTAAGTGAAGTAGGTAGTAAGGGGCAAATTTACATTATATAAAAATTGCTTTATGTAGCCATCTGCACAATAGTCCACTTACTAGTAAGAAGTGTCTGTAATAATAATAGCAAAGTACTTCACATATATTATTTTATTTGATCCTCACAAAGGTAGATGTTACTATTATTATCCTCATTTTATAGATGAGAAAACTGAAGGGAGAAACTAAGCCACTAGCCCAAAGTCATACCACTATTAAGCATCAGAGGCAGGAATGAAACTTAGGTCTACCTTACTCTAAGGTCAGTGTTCTATCCATTAAGCCACAAGTATTTGAAGATCTATTGTGTAGAAAAGAAATGAGACTTGTTCTGTTTGACTCAAAGAGTGCCAGCAGAGCAGGAGCAATAAGTAAGAGTTGCGGGGGCAGCTGGGTAGCTCAATGGATTGAGAGTCAGGCCTAGAGACAGGAGGTCCTAGGTTCAAATCGGGCCTCAGACACTTCCTCAGACTTGACCCTGGACAAGTCACTTGACCCCCATTGCCCACCCTTACCACTCTTCCACCTATGGGCCAATACACAGAAGTTAAGGGTTTAAAAAAAATTAAATAAACAAACAAACAAACAAACAAATAAATAAATAAATAAGAGTTGCAGAAACCATTTTGGTTTGATCTCTAGAAAACTTTCTAATCCATAGAACTGCTTCCAAATGAAAAGGGCTTCCTCAAAAGATGGTGGTTTTTTCTTTCCTTGGAAGTCTTCAAGCACTCATCATTTGCCAGGAATGTCATAACAAGCATCCCTTTGTTATAATTGTTGTAATTGTTATAATAAAGATACCTTTCAGACATCTGAGATCATTACTAACTCTAAAATTCTGTTTTCTGATTCTCAGTGCCCCAGGAAACTCTCTCAGGCTGTTAAGATACAGAAAAGTTATTGATTCACATCTCAGTAGAGATAGTTTCCATACCACTGATGTCATAGGTCCAGAACAAAAAATTCTTGTTGAGAAAAATTATTGCGTTGATATACAAAAGTTGCATGATATGTTTGGGAATCTTTTTCTAATCTTAGTTGCTCTTAGTTACTAAACTTTCCTATGTCTGTGTCTTGTTTTTGCACAAAAATAATCTTAGATTCTCAAAAATCATGGCAGCCAAACATAAGTTCTGGTAGGTTCTACCATGCTAGAGAGGTCCAAATGACAAAGACTAATTTCCAAGAATAACATAGTTAAAAAGAGAGAGAAAGGGGCAGATGAGTGGCTCAATGGATTGAGAGTCAGGCCTAGAGACAGGAGATCCTAGGTTCAAATCTGGCCTTAGACACTTCCCAGCTGTGTAACCCTGGGCAAGTCACTTCAGCCCCAACACCTAGCCCTTACTGCTCTTCTACCTTGAAGACAAAACACAATATTGATTCTAAGGTGGAAAGTAACGGTTTTTTAAATTTTAAATTAAAAAAAAAGAGAGAGAAATTAGGTTGGTCATTAGATAATGAATGCTATGCACAGTGCTAAGTTGGGAAAAGTGGCTAGACTAAACCATGCACATGAAGAAAATCTTTACTAGAAGGAACATATCAGGAAATTATTGAGGATTCAGTTTACAAAATTTCTAATGGAGGGATAAAATTTAACAGAATGAGAAAAAATCACAGGTGATATGACTACCTAAATCTAGAGAACATTAACAACTATTGAACCATATCCCACTTTCTCATTATAAAATCTTTATGAGGATAATCTAGAATATCAATCAAATTATTACTGGAAAGATTATGATAAGAAAAATAGGTTTTAAAAATTATTAGATCACATTTTTACAGTCATATACTTGAATGAAAGATGTAAAGAATATAAGATCTTACTAAGGCTGTTGCTAGTTATTTACACAAAGAGCATTTGACTCATTGGGGCAAAACTCTCTGAAAGGTTCTATTCTAACAAATAATCTCTTATGCTTGCATTAAAATCATACAATTTTCCTTAACTGAAAATATTGTTCCATGTCCCTCTAATTATTAAAATCAGATAAGATGTAAAGTAGGAATAAATAAATGCATGCCAAAGGTGTGTTCTATTGTTATAGAAGGTATTTTGAGCAAGGTCTAAGTGAAGGAGAATTTCTCTATGGATCAAATAATCTTAATATGTATTTGTGTCATGACCTCTTTGGTAGTCTGTTGAAACCTATGGAAACTTTCTCAGAATTATTTTTTTAGGTGCATAAAATAAAATATGTAAGACAGAGGAAGTTTATTTTATTGAATGGTAGTTATAAAAAAAATGTTAAACAAGTTCACAGACTCTAGGATAAAACTCCTATTATAGATGGTGATGTTATGATTAAAAATGATGAGAATGGAGATCAAAAGGAAGAATAGTATTTTAATAAAAGCCATGCTGATAGAGATAAATTGACCACGCGCCTGTAAGAAACCTATTCCAACATCAGCTTAGCCATTTACCTTTCCTCTCTCCGCGAGCTCAGGGAGCTAAACAGGAAGTCCCAATTCACTACCCCCTACTTAAAACAGTTCCTCACCTTGAATACGTAATCCAAAACAGAAAACCCATGAAACCTGTTGGACCGGGAAATGTAGTTTTAAGAACCCCCACAGGTCCACAGAAGTTTGTCAAACACTATATTGAGGTTCAATCCTTCCAAATAGAACCCCAGGTGATTTTAACTAACACAGTGAGATGCTTCAGATGCTTCTGTAAGCAGGTAATATTGTGCTGCTTGCATCAAGCTACAGCATATTATGGACTTCAGATCCATGATTATTCAAAAGATAGTTATACCTAACAATCCATGCAGAAGAAACTAAATAGATGAAAAATGCCCATTACACAGATGATTACATGTAGTTGGATGGCTGGTTCATTGATTTAGTACATCAGTACACATATTTAGCACAGGCATTACAAAGGGACAATGAGTTGGATGAACCAATGAATAGGAACAGAATAGGTTGGATTGTTTTTGGGAAATTTTGGAAAATTTGGAAAAGATCCCAACTATGTATTTCAAAGACCCACCTTTTTATTGCAAATGCCCTTATAGTAATGCTCTGTGTTTGTGTATCTTAGAATACTAAAATGTCTAAGGAATTTAAGTTGAAATTGATACTAGAGAGACATTGGGGATGTGGTGGTAGAAGTCTATTTCCAGTTGTAACTTACTCTTTAAAATGGTATAAGTCATTGTGGGAATGTATGATTAGAAAATGAAGTTGGCCTATCTGGGGTTAGTGAAAAATAATAGATAAATAAATAGCTCAAGCACCCATTGCTACTCTTTAAATGGAAATATACCTAGAGGAATGTTTTCCGGCACCTATGAAAGATCTGTGAAAGATCATGGTCAAGAGTTGTACAGGATGAAAAAGCATAGATGTGCACTAATAAAGGGAAAACCCACAATCTTTTGACGTGTTAGAAATCAGCAAACACTATAAATTAGGGCTTGATTTGTTGTTTTGTTGAGTGTCTAAGATTTAAAGTGATGGAGAAAATAAGCAGATTAGAGTCGAAAGTGTGTTCTGTGTTCATTTTTTTTCAGAGTTGTTAAACATTTACTAGTACACTCCTGTGACTACTTCCTTTGGCTGAGGGTCATATGATGTGTATTCACTTTAACTTATCATGTATATTATATACATGGACTATCTCAATGCACTCTCTATATCTCATGATCTGGGCATTGTATACTTTTCATTTGCTTTGTTTTTCCATTGTATAAGCTTAAAACAATCCCTTTTACATTCATAACCCAGGTTTCCAGACAAGCCTGGGGCATTTTGTATGTCTCTGTATAGGTAGAAAGAGAATCCTAATTGAGGGAGAGAATGATAACATTGATGAGAGGCAGAATTGGTTCCAAACACTTGCCAGAGTTTCTGAGGAAGAGACTGTTATGGCTCTATTTAAGATAGACTCTAAGAGAGAAGGAAGAGAAGAAAAGGAGAAAAGGAAAGATGAGAAGAGAAGAGAAGAAAAGGGAGGAGAAGAAAGGAGAGGAATTACACCTGTGGGTATAAACTGAGGACTGTCCTCCCTCCTTTAGTTACTAGAGAAGTGACTTGTGTTTTGAGCTTATTATGCCTTTACTTTGAGGGGAAAAGATACATATACATAATTCTAGTCCAGAAACCATTTTGAAAATTGAAAAAAAGCCTTCTTCTGCTTCTTCATGGCAGAAATCATAGTTTCTGTTGGAAAGAGATGGGCTAGATTCTAGCATTATCTATTTTTGCTTCCCTCCAGGCACATTTTAGAGAATCCATGTAGGTATATGCATATATATATATGCATATACATATATGTATATATTCTTTGAGTATAAACACTTTGAACATTAATCTGAATTTCACTGAGATATAATAGTACAGGTAATTCAAAACTGACAGACTGATAAACCTAAGATCATAGATCATGAGAAAAAGGGAATCTCTATTTGACAAAAGATGCTATGACAATTAGAAAAACACTTGGACAGAAACTGAGTTTAGATCAATTGGTATTCTGTATCATATGCCATAATAAACTCTAAGTGGCTACATAGTCTTTTTAAAATTATATCACTAAAAGAAGAATTTCACCAAGGAAGTTTTGTAGTGTTCTAGAACTGGATGCAATTAACATGATGTCATCTGTGAACAGGAGGGTTTGGAAAAAAATTCCAGCAATAGGAAATCTCCTTTTTGTTGGTACTCTCCTCTGTTACAGCATCCAAAACACCAGTGGATTCCTTACACGACCTTACATGTATCTCTTTATTTCTACCTCATATTGTTTATGCTCAACAACTCATTGAACAAAGACATCTCCACAACAGCATATGAGAAAAAAATTTGTATAATTGTAATCTCCATGAAGAATAAGACTCATTTGAAGAGGTGCTTCAAGTCTACATTTTGTTTTACAGAGTAAAATTATATTTTAAAAAAATCAGTAAGTGGATTGATGTGAGAATACCACCACTAGAGTAGAACTGACCTAAACTTCTCTGTTGTGAGAGATTGTGCATCTCCCTCTGGATCCATTTGTTAGGAATAGGCACAGAAGAAATATGTCCTTTTTTTATGTGATTCCCAAATTTAGATAGAGTTTTACTAATTTTAACTTTACTAATTTAGTGAGAAGTGACAAAGATGCCAGAGCTGACCTTAGCTGGTTAGATTGCTAGGGAATATGACTTAAGAACTGCCTCAGCATTTGATAATTGGGTTCTTGTCCCAAAAGGTTGTTTTGAGCCCCCTCCATCTAGGTCAAAGGCCTTATACACCACTGGCCCTCCTTCTAGTCTATCTCCCATAGCCAGAAATGTTGTGGAGTCAAATAAGATGACTAATGTAAAGCACTTCGCAAACTTTTAAGCACTATATAAATATCAGTTATTACTATTATCATTATTATTATTTGCCTACAACTATTAGGCCTTGGTAATAACTTCATTCCCTGAATTTTTTATGTACTTCTGCTGAGCTCAAGTAATGCTTATAGAACAATATAAGAGTAGGCTGGTAATTATTTAATATTCAGACTTTCCAGAAAAAGGAAAAAAAGAATGTACACACACCTTTAAGTTCAATCAGCATTACTAACTCTTACATTTAGATAACCAATGAAACAGTAAATGAAGCTAATTTTTGAATTTTGGAAGTGTAAATGCTCAAAATGGAAAACAATAGGCCCTTCTAAGACAAATAGAGCTAGTTAGAGCACACTCTGGATTATGCCTGTAGTCCAAAGGAGCAGCCCTTATGAGTGAACAAGTGCAGCATTCCCCTTCGTTGTCAGTAGTTACAACTACTGAAGATGTAGAAAAGGAAGTTGGCAACATCAACATCCCTCACACTGGCAAACGGTTCAGCATCAGAAATCAATATGGCTTTATTAATTAAAGATGTTTTATCCTATGACTTTCCATTGTACCTTAACGACCACAAAGTCTTTTCATCTGACTGGCAGCTAAAATTTCCTATAAATGTTTTATTTCCCTATTAGAATGAATTCCTTAAAATCACAGACTACTTTTCCCTTTGTATCCCTGGTGCTATCACAGAGAAAACTCACAAGCAGGAAATAAACTTAGTAAAATATAGTAAATACTTAGTAAATGCATGATATAAAAAGTAAACTCATTACAAAGACATAGTAAACACATAAGAAATGATTTTTCATTTATTTCATTTATCTATTCATGCATAACTGAAGCAACTCTCCACCCTTTTCTTTATCCAAAGAAAATCTGGGAGGTATCCTTCCATTCCTTCATTTCCTTTTATCTTCCAGTTTGATTTATAATGAGAATTTCAAGATTGATATTATTCAGTTCCTATAGTAATATGCCCATGTATTTATTTCATTGAGAAAGTCATCATCTAAGTATAATTTTTAAACTTAAAATGTTATTTTGATATTTTACTTTTAAATAGATTCTATAGTTTGTATTAAAATTTTAGTACCTTTTTCTATCATTCTATCATCAGAAAAACAGAAGTGGCTAGGAGAGAATTTTGCAAGGACCTTACAGGAAAGTATTCTAAAGTGCAGTAATACCAAAGGAATAAATAGCCCTGGCCAAATGTTTTCGCTAAACTAGTGACTCACTGCCGTTTTACTTGGTTTATATGCACACTTGCCATGGATGTTGTGTTTGTGGAAGAATGCACTCTCATGGAAGGAATATTTTGTAGCTATATCATCTTAATAAATGCCTATGTTAAGAGCTAATTATGTCTTCCACAGTGGGGGCTTATGAGCTATAGTTTTAGAAATATATAGTTTTAGAACTAAAACTTTAGTTTTAGAAGAAATCCGCGGATTGCCCCTATAACCTGGAAGCAGCAACTACTTTTAAGAACCCAATCCTGTCTAAGTACAACTTTGAGGATATAATCCATGGGAAATTCTATAACTATAAAGAAAAGCTGTTTCATTTTATACCAGTTTGTTGTCCTAGTTTCATCTACAAATATCTCAGAATGGCCTGGTTTACCTATATCATCTTATGCTCTTGGTAGTCTTCCTTTCTTCCTAGAATTTTTTCTCTTGAACAAAAGCTATCTATCTATCTGTCTATCTATCTATCTATCTATCTATCTATCTAACTATATGTTAAAATGGCAATGTCTAAAAACCATGAATTTTTTTTAGCACCTTACAACCCTATTTCTGTCTCTTCATTATGTGGAAGCATTCATTTCCATTTCAAAGTGATGTGACCATAGCTCCCTCCACCCTACCCCACCCCCAAGCAAATAAATAAATCTCTATCTAGTAACCAGACTTCTGGTGACAAATTTCTCTCTATTTACCTAAATTGGCCCTAAGAAAGTAGACATATAATTAAAGTCTTTTCATTATAATAGCTACTACTATCACTGATTTAGATCATTGGGATAACTTTTAAAGATTGAGTGTTGTCTTATGTTACAATGAAATGCTAGCGTGGTACTTTTGTGCTAGAAACATTTTACAGTGTTAAAGGGGGTGGTAAATAAAAACTATTTTTAACTGGAAATAAGAACCTACAGAAGCTGTGGTCGGTATTGGGTAATAGAGTTTTAATGTATTTCTCCTGTCGAGTTGGTGTATTTGTGTGATAATTTTATGTGACAGTGTAATTAAATTGTAGAACAATTCCCATTTCCTATGTATTTTATCTATTTATCATAATTTATTTCTTTACTTTCTTTTTCTGTAATAAATATTATTGTAAGGAGAGTTAAATAAGTTAAATCAATGCAATTACTTTTACAAGCTAAAATTAACTTCATATATCAATTTACACTGCTTTATACAGAGCACCTACTACTTTTCCTGTACAAATAAATGTGTTTGTGGCGGCATATTTATGATGTCACTGTGGTTTCTGTGTTTGCATTCCTTTTGAGTAATGATCTGTATTTTAAAACTTGACATTTTAACAGTATTTTCAAACAATTTCATTCATTATCAAATAACCATTTATTACACTATGGCAATTTCATACCATTTACTGAACCTTTTAGACACTCCTAAACAATGATTTATCAACCAATGTACAAATTTTAATGCTTATCACAGCAAATGTAAAAAGTAACATTAAGTAGCGATTTGACAACAGATAACTAAATTATCTTTCTTTTTTAATCTTGATGAGTCATGGTCAGTAATAGCTGGTTTGTCAGTTTATAAATGCACTGGAAATTAAGAAAAGTAGATTAGATTACTGAATCTTTCATGAGTGTTTCTTAAAGGTTAGTTATAAAATCGACAGGGACAAAAACCACATCACCCAAAGTAGTATTTTTAAAATACTATTTTCAGTGTCTGGATGCTGACCTGCTTGCTTTTCTTTCCCAGTTTACCCAAAGGGTTGGAGTGGGAGTGGGGGTCATTCTGATCAGAAATTACTTATCTGACTAGCAAAGCTAGGACTGTCATTTTTTCTGTGAACCAGATGAAACGTGTTATATGAAAAGACTAGCTACTTACCATAATCCTATCTTGCAGCACACAGTTTATTTTAATCCGCATGAGGTATGACTATCTCAATTCTCATAATAGTGTAGCACAGAAGATTCACTTTTAGGTAGTCTTATTAGAGGAAAAATCTGAATTTCTCTTTTGGAAAGAATGATCAATAGCACAATAGGATTGTACTCTTGATTCATTCTTTAATAGTCCTACAATTGTACTGAGTCTAAATGATAAGCCTTGATGTCACCCCTTCCCTGCTCAAAAGCCCCAAACCATTGAAAGTACAATGGTTTTCAGGAACTCATTATTTTATGATAGAAAGGGCAACAAAATGAACTTTCTTTCAATAAGTACAATTTACGTAAACTGTTACAGCCAACAAAAGTTTCTATCGTAATTTGGAAAGTTTTATGCTTCTGTCACTGCACAACTCCAAAATGGAGAAATTTGATACTAATTAACAGAAAAGCTAAATTTCCACAATATTCCTAAGACTATTTGTAAATTAAAATTCAAAGAGAATATGAAACTGAACTAATCTTTTCTAGATAATTTAAAATGAAAAATACTCATTGAGCTATAAAAAAATTCTTACAATGCACACCTTTCTTCCAGAATAATAACTGAATCAAGAAAACCTCATGACGAATTAAAGTAATGTAAAGATCTCTAATTCTAAAAGTCCCCAAAACAACTTAGAAGAACAACCATCACATGCAATTTTTCCATTTTTTCATTTATCTCCAAATCAGAGGTTAATAATACTTTATATATGTAGGATGTTTAACAGTTTATAAAGAACTTTTCATATTCATTGAGTCCTTTAGTTGTCACCACCATCCCATGATAATAGACAGAAAATTAGTGTTATACTGATATCACTACTAGCCACCTTTTCAATGATATATAGTATGGCTTAAATATCAGAGTTTTTTAAAGTAGTATGATGAAAAACCAAGGTTAGTTTCTAGTGGGTTTTCTCTTAATATTTTTTCTAAAGTAATCCCAAGCAGGGGTTACTGAGGCTTATGAAATTTACTAAACTGAGAGTTGAGAAGAATTTAAGATGATCCTTCAATTTAATTATCAGTTCATATTAATGTCCAAAAATTCTGTTATCCTGTTTGTTCTTGGAGTTTTCTAGTTCTAGAGAACTGGAAAATTGGGGCAGGGAAGAAAAGATAGTGTCTAGAGAGAAGAAGCCTCTAAGTGGCAGCTGTGTTAAAGTAGAATGGGCCTTAGAAATCGTGTTATATAAACAAGGTTTGAATCTTAGCTCTTACATTTAGTTCCTGTGTGACAATGGACAAGTCATGTCAATGTCCTTAAGGCCAAATTTCACCATCTGCAAAACTGGTTTAATGAAATTTAAAAAAAATGTCTTATGCCATACTTCTCAATATTTTTGTGAAGATCAAATAGAATAATATTTGTGAAGTACAATATGTACCAGTTATTGCTATTATAATAGGTCTTTAATATTGAAAGATACTTTACTGATCATCTAGATCAGTAAACTATAAGCTTTTCTTTTATGCATCCCCACTGTACACACACACATCATTTTGAATAATCCTTCTCAAGATGTGTATTTATTTATAAAATGTGTTTATACTGCTACTTTAACAATCACATATCTTATCAATATTTCATAGAAATAAAAATGTTTAATAAAATAATATTTGATCCAAGAGATAGAGGGCCACTGTAATTTATTGAGTAGGGGAGTAGCATGGTCAGACCTTGCTTTAGGAAAATCACTCTGCTTTGTGGAAGATGGATTGAAGAGGGGAGAGACTTCAGGCAAGGAGACAAATTAGAAAGTTATTGCAATAGACCAGGAGGCAGGTAATGAGGGCCTAACCTAGGAAAACAGCAGTTGGGCAGAAGAGAGACAAAGGAATATATATATATATATATATATACATACATATATATATATATATATATATATATATATA